>NC_143580.1:21705957-22008657 GCF_048544385.1 Mastigoproctus giganteus
AATGGGATTCTTGACATTATTTATAGGAAGAGTTCCTGAGACACCACAGGAGGCATTTGGAATAGAACTGCTACTAATTGTAGGACATGCCATTTGTCCAGAACGTGGTACAATAAGTGGCCTACTACTAAGGTGGACATTAGAGGGAACAGTTCCTGTAGCACCATGCACTGTGTCTTGTATGGAAGTGCTATTAAGCACCGGGAGTACAGAATCACTGGAATGTGTTGCGACTACTGAAGCAGTATAACTGACATCACTAGTCAGTGTTTCTACTGAATTATGTAATATCCTCTGCAGAGAACTGTTGTCAGATATTGGAAATGTAGTTATTTCACCACAATGCACCACAGTGGATGAATCTGCATCACTCTGTAGTTCTGAACTGCCATGCAAAACATTCTCCAAAGAAGAACCAGTCAGCTTACCTGAAATATCAAACACTTAGTAATTAAATGCTAAAATATTTATTTAATTTGATATTGCATTAAATAAAAATTAATTATTAAATTTATTAATCAAATACAGAAAAATACTTATAACATATTTAATATTATTATTGGTAGTAAATACTTATTAACTGCAGAACTAGCATTAGACTTGTCTTATGAAGTGCTCTTTTCATGGTTACTGCCTTGAAGTTTCATTTTGATATGTGCATAGTTTTGGTGCCCTTATGAGGTATTAAAAATATCAAGCATTGGCTTATTTTATTGCCAACAATTGATGATATTATTAATGTTTGATTATTGCACTCTCAGCACATGCCTTGAGCTGAATGCCTATCCAGTTGTTCCCAACTCAATCAGTGTAAACTGAGGTTTAAATGTTATTTTTTCTCTTTCCAATTCTTGTGTTGTTGGCTGTATGGCAAGCTATATTAATACTATATTTCTTTCTATGAAGTTATTAGTGCCAGAGGTATATTCAGGACTCCAGAAATATAATTTAAATCTACTAGCCACAGAAAAAAAACACTCTCCCATAGTATCAGTCTAATTTATATAAATTTTTTATAGGTGATGTTTTATAAAACTAAATGTTAATTGTGATGACAAAACAAAAGTAATACATTCTTAAATTCTTACTATGCCTTACACATAATTATACAGAAATATCCTTTCCTTTAACAGGTTTTAAAATTTATGCTATTAACAATTACAGTTCATTTACATAATGGACTATGTCCTACAGTGTGGCTTTTTTCGTGGTTACAAAATACCACTTATTCGTTGATTTATCTGGAATAAAGTCCTACAGAGAAGGGCCACTCATATGTATCACTAATAAGTCATTCAGAGTGGAGAGATTCACTAATGACCTCAACTTCCCTTTTATTAGATTCTTTTGAATAAATGAATCTAATAAAAGGGAAGTTCACATGAT
Source organism: Mastigoproctus giganteus (assembly GCF_048544385.1). Taxonomy (NCBI): domain Eukaryota; kingdom Metazoa; phylum Arthropoda; class Arachnida; order Uropygi; family Thelyphonidae; genus Mastigoproctus; species Mastigoproctus giganteus. The sequence goes on from NC_143580.1 coordinate 21,707,344, forward strand.
AGTACTTACTGGTAAAATGGCTACAATTTCAAGAAGTTTTGAGAGAAATGGAAACCTGTCATTATTCACTGTTTTTCAAGAAAATCTTGTATGTTTAAATGCTTCCCACAACTTTGAATACCACTCTTTCATCATTTATTGAAACTGTTTGTTCATTCTTATCAAAATATTTGCTGAAATGTGTCCCCAAAATCTTAATTTCTTCCTTCCCAAAAATCTCTAGATCTTCAAGCCAAGTAAATGTATCAAATACTGGGACAGCTTTAGCAATTTTTCCCGATTCATTTTCACCAAATATTTTTATCAAAATATTTTATTCCTTTATTTATTAGTGTTTTTCATCCAACATTTGAATAGCTCTCTGCATACATTAGCTGAATATCATTGTATACACCTAGACTATTTACATTACCTAAAAATTTCCTCTCAAAATGATGTGGTGCTTCTCTCATTTCTTTCAGGGTATTCAAGGTACTGTCCACATGGCATTTCATTTGACTACGTAGCAGGTTTTCCTTTTGAAAAAATCAGTGACAGTTGCTTGAAGAGTTAAAAATCTAAGAGAAAATGGATCTTATTGCAAAGAAATACGTCTTCATTTTCTTTAACAAATCTCTTGATGTTGCAGTATCATCCCCTTTTCCATTGCCACTGCAGAGTAGTTGTTAACAAGTGAAGTCAGTGCTCCCACTCTATTAGACACCCACCTTACTGAATGCGGATACTTGAGGTTAAGAATATTTGTTTGTAGCATAGCTGCTACTTTTCCCATTTATTTCTGCCTTTTTGGTGAATTCTGGTAAAAGGTATATAATTTTTTTACCACTGTTTCAATTTCAGCAACAAAGGAAGCATCTTTAAAAAAATTTAAAACAGCCAGATGCATCTTATCTGCATTACGGTGTGTTGATATAAGATCCAGCATGTCTCTTTAATTTTGGAACTAGTCCATTGTTTTTTCACAGCATGTTACTCAATCAATCTGTTCCGACACCTTCTAACCAATTACCAGTCTTCCATGGCAAGAATAACTTATCCATGCTCTCCAACATATCAAACTACCCTGCAGCTGTTGAGTTTTGGAGAGGACTTCAAGTTTTTGAAGTCAGTAAATGGTTTATTGAATTTAGCTATATTATTAAAAAGACACTATATTACTAAAAAGACTGTATTAAAAAGACACTTGAGATGTTCAAACATTTTAGGATCCATCTTTCTTTGGCAGGCAGTTAGAGGGCTGTTTGTTTTCTGGGTGATTTCTCCAAGTCTGTGTCACAGCATTTTTTGTGAAAATTGGATGCCTCATGAAACAAATGTCTCCACTTTGAAAGGTCCTTGAAAACCTTGTAGTAATCTAGAGTTACTGTCAACAGCCCCAGGATATTTTTTACATACATTACAAAATGCAACTTCTTCATAGCACAACCATTTGAATTCCTTAAACCATTTGGCTTGAAAAGCACGTCTTACACAAAGTTTTTTTACTTGATGACACAACAGAAACTTTTCTCCAGGGTTTTTCTGGTCCCTTATCTTCAACTTTGCATAGTTTCACAAAACTAAGAAGTATAGTTTGTGTTTCCATTTTTTTATTGTTTATAATGAAAGGTAAATTTACATAAATTATCCATAAACAATAATTCAGTAAAGACAAATAACAAAATTAACAAAAATAACAAGAAAATAGTTAACACTTGCTACCAGCCAAACACTTTTCATGATGTAATGTCGGTCACATGATCCCATTTTACCCTCCCTCCTTCCCACTCCCTACCTCACCTCCCCTTCTGACAACTTTCTTTGAAAGATAATCACACTTTTATAAATAACAGTATTAAAAAGCCTTTACATTACATAAAATGTTTAAGTATATAATTACACTAAGCTAACTCATGTTGTGAATTGTGAAAATAAGCTTATTTAAGTTTAAAGATGGTTAAATATAAATAATGCCACCTGTTGTTGTACATTGGAATTACTTCACCTTTTGAAAACAGCAGAAAGGCATATCTTTAAGCATATCTTTGTACAAACTAACTTTTGGTAGGGGGCAGTCTATGAACAGAGGCGGATTTAACGGCGGGCGCACCCTGGGTCCCGACTTCTGAAGGGCCCACGCAAAACCCCAACAAATTAGTTGAACACATTAGTTCAAAACTTTGTGATTATTATTATGCTATTATTAATTATATTATACATATATTATATTCAAATTTTATTGGAAATAAAACATTAATAGTACATAATATTTTTTATTTATTTTAAAAAATGGTTAACATGTATTTTTATTTTCCCTGTCTCTCTCTTTTTTTTAAGGGGCCCAATATTTTCTTCTGCGCCCGGGGCCTCAACTGACCTTAATCCACTCCTGTCTATGAAGGAATTAACTTATTAAATTAATTACATAAGACACTATCTCCTGGTTGAAAATAAAATTTCTATAACAAATTCATTGCCAGCTGCCCGCAATCAAATAACTTGACAGTGAATGAGGTGATGTTTTAAAATGAAAAAATGTGTGAATTATGCGAAGAAAATAAGTTAATATATTTTGAATGCATTTAGAACAAGGCTGAAAATTCGCTCACCACTTGTCTCTGATAACTTGTCCATGGCAAGCTGACAAGTGGATTTCTGGAGGTTTGCACTATCATATCAAATTGCACCCCAAAAAAAATTAAGCCTTACTTTTTCTCTACTTTTTTCTATTTTTAATTCTGTTCACAATCTAAATTACACTAAGTTCTCTTGTTTAATTGTTTTTGTATTTCATTTAAAAATATATATATATATTTTTTTTTTGTATTTGTAAAATGAAAACAAGAAAATGATTTTTAATATAGTTTCATGCACAAATACTCAAAAGTAAAAAATAGGGAGGAACCTTATTTTCTTTAAAATACAGTCAGTCCTCGTATAACACATTTACACTACACGAATTCAATCATACATGATTTATAAATAGGGGAATGATATCGTGTATGACACGAACCGAATTTGCTTATGCACGATTCTCCTTTATGTTTACAAGAAATGGCAGTCGAATGAGGAATCACCCCAACTGAATGCAACACGATAGCAATGAAGATAAGATTCTGAAAATGTATTTATGTTTTTTATATCAGTGAAGGGGAAACACATTTCACCATAATAACGTAAAAACCCACACAATTCCAGATATTGGTATTATCGCAAATGCAATTAGATCGAGTTAACTACCAGTTTATAACAGATTCCACTAGCAGAAATGCAACTAGAAATTGTTTTTATTGTTTTATGGTAGTTACCCCCAGAAATGTGCTTTAGTGAAATGTGAGCTAGTGAGGTGTTAATAGTGTGTCTCTGCCTTTATGGTGTTTATTCACTTGCTACACACATGCAGCTTTGTTTATGTGTATCAAGCGTGCCTCCTCATTTTGTAATTGTGCTTTATTCCCTAAAAATGAGTAAAATACTTAAAAGGAAGCATCCTGGTGAAGACACTACAGATTGAGAGAAAAGAAAAGCAATATCGATAGACAGAGGTTGACTGGGTCAAAAATTCTTACCCAGGAAAATTTGTAGCAGCCTCATACTAGCGTTTATGGCCAAAATCAACACTTCTGGCCTCTGGCCCACCAGGGTTTCCGGTAAGGCTTGTGGCCAGTCTGCCTCTGTTAGAGAAAAAATATGAAATTGTGAAACACTTTGAGCAAAATGAAAGAACATGTGATATTGCATGTGCTACAGGCCTAAATGAGGCAACGCCAAGAATTAGAAAGAATGCAGAGAAAATAAAAACAACTTTCATAGTAGGAACAACTCAAAGTGTAATAAAATCCATTAGATCAAGACAAAGAATTGGAAGAGATGGAATGGATGTCATCTGTTTGGATAGAAAATCAAACAAAGAACAAGTTTGCTTATAATAGAAGCAAAAGCATTAGTAATATTTTATTGTGTAATAAAATATAAATATATATATATATATAAAATAAATAATCGTAATAAAATATGTGAGTATTTTATTATGATTATTTATTGTGTTTGGTAATGATTTGGTTACAAATGTGTGTTCAATCTTGGATGGTCGGCACCTAACCCTATTTTTCCCATAGGGCCTGTTATTTATATTGCACAATTTTGCATTGAAAGAGGGTTTCTAGGAACACAACTATTGTGCTATACGAGGACTGACTGTATAGCATATGACTTTTTAAAATGACATGTTATCTTTAAAATTTGTTTTTAGAATACAAGAATCCTGAAAGAGATTGATTAGTAATGGAATAATTGATTACTTTAAGTGAAATTTTGATCTTTTAAGAATGTAATTTCTTGCATAAAGAAAAGTTATAAAAGACAAGCATAAAATAGTACCTTCTGAATTAAAAGCCTCCAAACCATTTCCTTTGTTACATGAATAGGTATGCTCACCAGCAGTTGTGCTATACACATTTGTATTAACAGGAAAAACACATCCTTTCTTTGTTGATTTTCCCTGAGGTGATTCATTTCTTTGTGCTGATGCCAGATCATTTCTCTGTGCTCCATCGCTGTCTTTCTAAATTTAGAAATAGAAACCATAATATTCATTAAATAATATCAATATTTTATTTTAAAAAAAAATATATTTATTAGGATTAGCATTAGTTGAGGCATATGATGAAAAAAAGCAAACTTATGCAGCATCAGCCAAAGGAAAAAAAAAAAAACTCTTCTCATTTTACCCATCCGGTCACTCCAAATGTTTGTCTAGTTGAGTCTTAAACTTATTTAAGCTGTCAACTTGCATAACAACAAATGGAAGTCCGTTCCAGTATTCAATTACTGCTGGCTAAAGGCAAACTTCCACACATCTATTCTACAACCAGTGGTGAGCTGTGTATATTTTAACAATGGGCTCGCAGTTTTTCCGACTTTCTACCGAGTAAATTTGATCGGTCACAAAAATGACGTCATCCATGGCTTCCACTAGAGGCTTTTTTTTTTTTTTTTTGATTGAGTTTTTTTATTGGCGCATCAGCAGCTATGGCTATATTGCGCCAAACCCTTGTCATAAGAAATAAATACTTTCAGTGACCTACCGAATTAGGTCACTACGTCAGATTATAGAAACAAGTATAAGCTGTAACAGATCAAGTAACAGTAGTAAATCTTAAAATAATAAGATTTAAATATGAGTAAAAAGGTTTACTAATTTTAGAAAATTAAAAACAGCAGACACATGGTCATTGTCAGATAAAATCTGACTGAGTGTATACGGCTCAGTCAGATGGTTAAAAGCGGTAAAACGAGCATTTCTAAAACTGGTACAGTCAACTAAAATGTGTCTGATTGTTAAGATTGTGCCACAGGACTCACACATAGGAGGGTCATCAGCCCTCATCCACTAGAGGCACTTCCCACGCTTGCACTACTAGTAGTGTGATTAGAGCACGTGATGCATTTTTCATGACCGGTATGATAATCTGCCCCTGACTCATTACCGGTATGAGTCAGGGGCAGATTTAGAGGGGTGGACAGGTGCGACTTATTACCCCCTTAACCATGTGTAAAACGTTCCTAGGTCTATCTAAAAAAAAAAAAAAAAAAAAAACCCGGTCGTCATGCCTCGCCTTACAATGATAACTGGATACGACAGTGTCTGGAATTCTAACTTTTTAGAATTTTTGAATATTATGATGTTGCAATTGTGCTTCCTGAAGTTACTACTGCAGTAAGTATGATTGCAACAATACAAATATTTGTCAACAATTTCTTTTTTCGTCTCACATTTTCGTTACATTCCATTGTTAGGTTCCCCTAACAGCTGCGTATGTCGCTTCAACTACAAGATCGGTACATCAGTCGGCGCTATTTTACAGAGCTATTTAGATACATTGCACTCGCAAGTATACATCTCTTACTTTAGTTATCATAAATCCATTATATCTTGTCTTCCAGAAATTATGAAAATCTGTGAATGATCAATAAAATATTTACAATAAAAAAGCTCTTTTATTTCGTAATCGATATATACAAATCAAAATACCTAAAAGAAACATGAAGGATGTTTCACATAAACCATCTATTGCACGTGTTCGGCACATGCGCAACTTTTTTATTCGTCTTTTTTTTTTTTTAACAACTAGGGAAATATAATGGATACATTTTTTTCATGATAAAATTTTAATACTGCGAATAAAAAATAACTGAAATGTTTCCCATATCACAAATAACATAAAAACTATCACAAAACATTTCCCAATATAAAAACAAATATTACATAAAAAACAAACACTAGAAAAAGTACACAAAAATCACAGATTACATGAAAAAAAATTATTTCACAAATAATTTTTTTGTGAAAAATTTATTCTAAAAATTGCCACATAGAATTTACTTTATTAATATTTGTTGTTGATCTTCTGCTTTGCTCCAATAGCTGAGTGATGATTACAGAGGAATGATTTGACGTAACAATCTGGATCAAATTTAAGCAATGGTTTTCCATTTAGATGTCATAATTTGCAACGTGTTTAATTGTCAACATTAATCATTCATTTACTCAATATTATTCGTTACACTGAAAACTCGCTCAGCTTCAGCACTGCTAATCGCAATGGTTTCAAAGATATTTTCTAGCTTTCTTAATTGAAAAGGTAATTCACTCGATTGTCGAAGACAGTTTATCTGTCTTTGACAAAATCTCTAAAATCATTAAATTTTATTTCATATTTTATCAGAAAACTTAAATTTCTTATTCGGTTTTCACCCTCTTGCCACCGAGATGAAAGTTCTTTCACATTCCACGATTTCAGGTAGCATATGTTTAAAATTTCTTTCAATGGTATCATTATTTTCTTTATTTAATTTAAAATTGCCCTGTTGCATTAATAACTTATCCTTTAAGGATCACACAATGCATTTAATAACTTGTCACAAGGTAATTTTTTTACTTTCGATTTTGATTCCTTGAAATTCTTTCCACTTCAACATGCTCTCAATTTTAGCTTCATATTTTCCTTCAGAATTTTTCAAATTAGCAATAGTACTGATAGTTTGAATAATTAATTTATATGCTTTTACAATTGTGATTCTGCAAAGTTTCTAAAGGTAAGAGAACTCCTACAGGATGTTGATCATTACTGCTAAATTGTTAAGAAATTCCAAATTTAAAAGTCGATTTAATAATCCAGAATATTTAACTTCTGATTCAAAATGTTTGCACAAAGCGGGATGATTCCTCCAACCCACAATTGCCGTCCACAAGCTAGAAGCTGCTCATCGTGGTCCGAACACATGACCGATCTATATAGTTTCCACATCAAGTTCTTTAGCAATCATCCTTAATTTGCGCTAGTTTTTTGGAGATGGGTAATACAGTTTTTTTTTTAATTACTGCCTGTATGCCATTATATTTTAGAACATTTTTTACACATTGAAAGGCTCGACAAAGTTTCAAAACCTGCCATCTTTGTAAAGTTTATATAATTTCTTAGTTGCCTCAATTCCCCCCACCCCTCTACGTTGCTACTCTCACTAGTTCTTTGAATACTGTGCAAAACGTCGGAATCACATGGATATTCAACTACTGTGACCATGTAAACATAGACAGGAGAAATTTACTGGAGGGTGTGGATCACTCACTTCTCTGAAAAACATATGCTTGTTTGTCGGAGTAAAGGGGAACCACAACACACGTTGACCAGAGGCTATAATCCATGTCGAGAATCTTCTTAATCCTCTGACTCGCTATGGAAAGCATATTGACTAGCGCGACTTCTTGGTATGTGACTGCACAGGTTTTACAGACACCACTAACATTGTGAAACAGTAATCTCTTTCACCCTTAATAATTATCAAAATTGCCTAAAGGCCAGAAGTCAGAACAATGCATACAAAGTTGTCTCTCCCAATCTATTCGTTACATGGAAATTTTCTTCGTTCAATGGAAACTATTTTAAACGTAATTACCAAGGGGGAATAAAAAAAAATTAGCTGTAAAGAAGTTCGTTAAACAGAGATCCGACTAATTAAAACAAAAATGAAGCAATTTTAAAATACATAACCGATCGATTGCACCATGAAAATGCTGGGAATAGGGCCGCGCTCGCCCCACCGTAGTTTTGGCTCTGGATACTCAATAATTGCATTCAGGATTTCATTTGTAAAATAAATGATTGTCTCAACAATGGGCTCACAAATTTTCAAAAAAAAATAACAATGGGCTCTTGCGAGCCCACTATAGCTCACCACTGTCTACAACTGTCTTTCCTCAATTTGAATCTATGCCCCCCCTCAGGTTCTTAATCTGAGCAAGCAGAAGAATCCCATCAGCATTGAGCCTGCTCAAATCATTCAAGGCCTTATACACTTTGATCAGATCACCTCGTAGGTGCCTAGTATACAGATGCTGCAACTTGCAGAACTTAAGCCTTTCATTGTTAGCACACCCCTTTGTTCCTCTCACCAATCGTGTTGTCCTTCTCTGTACTCTTTCTAGCAACTCTACATCCTTCCTAAAATTGAGGCCTCCAGAACTGTATACAGTACTCAAGGTGTGGCCTGACCACTGCCTTATACAAAAGGATAATCACCTCCTTTTATCTGCTAGCAAAATTCCTATATATAATTGACAAAACTCCATGACCTGCTCTGGCAGCCCATCTGCACGGCTCAGATAACTTCATATCTGACTGCACAATTACCCCAAGGTCATTTTCATTCTCCACCTCCCTGAGTGTAGTACCATACAGTTGGTATGTTTCTCTTGGGTCACTGCTACCCATATGAAAGTACTTTGCGTTTGTCAATATTAAACTTCAGTTGCCACCTCTCAGCCCATCTGCTCAACTTTTCTAGATCCTATTGCAGTGGCATACTGTCTTTACTGTCATTAACAACTCTGCCAACCTTTGTATCATCTGCAAACTTGGATATTTCGCCTGATATACCTTCATTGATATCACTGATAAAGACACAAAACAACGATGGGCCCAGCAGCGAACCCTGGGAGGAAATCTACAAATAACATTAGTTCACATAGAGCAGTGTCCATTTATTACCACTCTCTGCTCCCACTCAACCATCCCTTTATCCATTGCAGTCATCATCATCAGCCATTTTCAATCCACTGCAGGATGAAGGCCTCTCCAGCAACTTTCCAGTTCCTTCTGTTTTGAGCACTAGCCATCCATTTACTACTCAAAAACTCATGAATTTCATCTATCCATCTCCGCCTTTGGTCTTCCAGGTTTTCTTCTAGCTCCTCTTGGGTACCATTCTGTTATTTTCTTAGTCCATCTGTCATCATGTCTTCGAGCTATGTGTCCTGCCCAAGACCATTTTAGTTCTTTAGTTTTGATAAGAATGTCCTTTACTTGAGTTTGCTGCCTAATCCATGTGTTTCTCTTCTTATCTAACAGTCTGATTCCCAATATAATTCGTTCCATTCTTCGCTGTGTAGTTCTTAGCTTCTCTTCCATTCTTTTGGTGAGTGCCCAAGTTTCACTTCCATAAGTCATGATGGGGAGTATACATTGATTCATTATTTTACGTTTCAGACAAACTGGGATATTGCTCTTCAGTACGTGACTATATTTCCTGAATGCTATCCATCCAAAATTTATTCTTCTCTTGACTTCCAGCCATTTATCATTATTACAGCTAATAACTTGTCCCAGATAAGTATATGACTCCACCTTTTCAATTACTGCTCCTTCAATCATTATTTCCCTTTCCGTGGCATACTTGTTCATCATTACTTTTGTTTTAGCCATATTCATCTTTAGTACAAAATCCTTACTAACTGTGCATAACTGATTAAGATTTTCCTCTAATTCTTTGGGATCGTGGCTTATGACCACAATGTCATCTGCAAATCGTAAATGGTTTAGGTACACTCCATTCACATTGACTCCTTTCTGCGACCAGTCTAATCTTCTGAAAGCTTCCTCAAGGGCAGCAGTAAACAGCTTCGGAGATATTGTGTCTCCTTGTTGAACTCCTTTCTCGATTTTAAATTTGCTACTGGCTTTGTCTAGTCTAATAAAGGATGTAGCACTCTCATATATTTTCTTCAAAATCATAATATATGGAGTATCTATGCCTTGTCTTTCCAGTGCCCGAAACATTGCCTTATGCTGTATGGAGTCAAATGCTTTTTCATAATCCACAAATGCCAGGCATAATGGTGTTTTATATTCATTTGCTTTCTCCATTAGCTGTGATATTACGTGAAGGTGATCCATAGTTGAGAATCCTGTCCTAAAGCCAGCTTGCTCTTTCGGTTGATTCTCATCAAGTATTCTTTCTAATCTGTTAGTAATAACCCTTGTGAACAACTTGTAGATATGGGATAACAAGCTAATTGGTCTGTAATTTCCAATTTCTGATTTATCTCCTTTCTTATGCAGCAAAACTATGATTGCATTATTCCACTGCATAGGCATCACACCTTTTCTAATGCACTTTGTGAAGAGCCTTGCCAGTTTTTGTGTTATGTCTCTTCCTCCCAATTTTAACAACTCTACAATAACTTCATCTTCCCCCGGGGCTTTCCGATTCTTCATTTTCTTCAATGCATGTTCTACCTCATCAGGAAGAATATCGGGTATGTCGTATGTGTTGCTACTTTGCAATCCATCTTCCCCACTGCTGGTATCATTCCCTCGCTCCTTGTATAATTCTCTATAGTAGTCTTCTGCTATTTGAATTATGCCTTCTCTGCTGTTTATAAGTACACCATTGCTATTCTTCAGTTTCAGTATCATTTGTCTTTCTGTATTACTGCTCATGGCTGCTGATTTAAATCCTTTGTTTTCCCTTAATGCTTGTTCTACTTTTCTTGTGTTAAATCTTCTTATGTCCTCTCTGAGTCTCTTTCTAATGGCTTTGCATAACTCAGTATACTCAGTTTTCTCCCTGTCAGTGTTTTTCTTGCTCTTCATTTGTCGTCTTTGGTTCATCATGACAAGTGTTTCTTGACATAATTTTTTCTTCTTTGGATTTCTGTTTCCCTATAGGTTTCTTGGGCTTTATCACTTTCAGAAAGTTGTAATATTCCTCGTCGATATCTTGGTCCTGAGCAGTCTGCAGAAGCTCAAACTTGTTCTTAAGTTCCAGTACATACTGCTTTTTCTCCTCCTCTGTTATTTCAAAGACCTTTGTATTATTTACTCGAGTCAGTTTTTTCCTTTCCTTTCCTACATCTATATCAAGTGTACATCTTACCATTCTGTGATCACTTCCAACATTTACCTTATTCAGGACGGTAACATCATTCACAATATATCTTCTGTTAGTGAGGATGAAGTCGATTTCATTAGTTGTTAATCCATTTGGACTCTTCCATGTCCACTTTCTGTTCACCCTTTTCTTGAAAAGTGTTCATTACTGACATTCCTTGAGATTCTGCAAATTCCACAAGTCTTTCACCTCTTTTATTTCTTTCACCAATTCCAAAATTTCCTATAGTTCCTCTTTCTGCGCTGTTTTGCCTTTTTCCAACCTTAGCATTGAAGTCCCCCATAATAATAGTGTAGTGGGTTTTCTGCTCATCTAGAAGACTCTCAATTTCAGTGTACATTTCTTCAACCTCTTCATCATCATGGCTCGATGTTGGTGCATAAATCATTATAATCTTTAGCTTGTACCTCTTAGAAATCTTGAGTATTAGTCTTGAGACCCTTGGTGATGTACTTTTGAATTCCAAAATGTTGTTTTTAAAATCTTTATGGACCAGAAACCCAACTCCACCTTCACTCCTTTGCAGTAACTTGCCCTTAATGCCATACAGCTCCAATTTGTATAGCAGTCTTCCATGTGTAACAGCATCAAAAGATTTCCTGAAATCCAAGTATATGATATCAAAATTATTTTTTGCATCCAGTTCCTTTGTGACCACATTGTAGTATCCAACCAAATTGGGCAGACAAGATCAGTCAGATCCTGTATCACTTCATCACCCTTAACAAACCCATGCTGTGTCTGAACTATTACTGCTGTCTTGTCTAGGCGATCCTGTATCACCTCTAACAAGTGACTCCATTATTTTCCCCGGAACACAAGTTAAACTAACAGATCTATAATTATTTAGGTCACCCTTTGAACCCCTTTGTGAATTGGGGATACATTTGCACATCTCCAGTCCATGGGGACCTGACTCTAAGGATGCTCTCATAATTATGGCTAAGTGTTTGCTTACTTCCTTTGCTGCCTCCTTTAATATAACTGGATAGATCACATCCACTCTAGTTACTTTTCTTATGTTTATCTTCAACAATTCCTGCTCCACTTGCTCTCAGTTATTACAAAATCATTTAGCTCACTTGCAGAGTTTAATAGAGCTCTGGAATTCCCCTCCTTGAAGTAAATGCAAAATACTCATTCAGTTTATCAGCTACTTGAGCAGGATCATCAATAGTTGAACCATCTATGTTAAGTGGACCAATCTGATTCATCCCCTTTACATAAGTAAAGAACTCTTTGCATCCTTTACCAAAGATTTCTTGTAATCTGCCTTTGCCTGCCTAATCTCTTTTGTGACTTGTTTACAAACTAGGTTATATCTGCCAAAAGCTTTTGTGTTGCCTGATAATTTATATGCATCCCATGCATTTTTCTTCTCTACCGTGAGCCTCATTAATTCATGTGACATTCATTTAGGCCTGAACCTTGAACAGTATTTTTTAGTTGGTATGAAAAACCTAGTAGCCTCCAAGATTAAGTCTCTGAAGGCTTCCCATTTAGAATTCACCGTTGGTAACATCATCAGTTGATCTCACTGTATAGAATTTAAAAACTGTCTGAGACCACTGTAGTCACCTTTACAAAAACCCTTCCTTTTAGCTTTGATGGTAGTTACATCTTTAAGTAATTCCCATATCAGTACAACATTGTGATCACTGTCACCCACTGGTTCCTTTATCTGCAAATTCTTAATGCATAAATAATCACTGCTGATAATCATATCAAGTGTATTATTCCCTCTGGTTGTCCCTCGAACATGTTGATGTAGAAAACAATCCTCCAATAAATCCACAAAAGTCTTGCTAGCGTGCGAGTGACCAACCCACACGTTCCAGTAAATATCTGGAAAGTTAAAATCCCCCATTATAAGGCATTCTGATTTTCTAGCCCATTCTATTTCTCTGCACAACTGTTCATTGTACTCGTCAGAGTCATTAGACCTATAACATACTTCTACTTTCATTTTCCCTTTCCTAGTGTATATGTCACACCAAACAGACTCAACATTGCACTGTCCACCCGTGTCAACTGGATAAACTTCCTTATATTTTATCTGTTTCTTAACTAACAGCATAACCCCTCCTCTCTTTCTACCCTGTCTGTCCTTTCTGTACACATTGTACTCCCCAAATTACAATTCTGCACTCCTGTGTGACACCATGTCTCTGAGGCACATATAGCCTTAGACGCTAATGCGCCATAAAATCCTAAAACAATCAACCATGTCTCTGATATCCCAATAATATCTGCCTCTGATATCTTGATCAGCACTTCAAATGCATCAATTTTATTTACTATACTTCTAGCATTAGTGTACATGCAAATATACATGCACTTGTTCTTACTCTTAGTTACCCTAACACAGTCCATGTATGTACTTGTTCCACGATGACTCCCAGCAGCTCTTGAAGTCTTCAGCAACTTTCTCTCTAGGCTGCTGCTGCTCATTACAACCATCCTTCCATTATATATTAATGGTAGGATGGCTACCATTACAATTTGCACAGGTAACAGTTTTTTATTAAAAAAAAAAAAGGGAAAAACATAAGAAAACCAAGGTCCGTGGGATGAAATGCAAACATGTATCACACTGTGCTACAATCATCTCATATAGAAGTACAACTAAAAATGCCATTACTCTCACATAGCAACTGCCCATTACACTGTTCAACAAAAAAATTCTTTGTATTTGTTTCCTTTCTTAAAATAGGCAAATTTGAATAATTTTGGGTCGAGAAAAACGAATATGATATCAGAAATTTTTTTATTACTCTAGTTTTTGAGATACAGTACTTTTGCTATTGTCTAAGAATATAGTAATTTCAGTGGTAGTCGGAGTGAAAAGTAATATTAAAACAATCTCATATTTACATTTCCTTGATGGCTGGAAGTCAAGAGAAGAATAAATTTTGGATGGATAGCATTCAGGAAATATAGTCACATACTGAAGAGCAATATCCCAGTTTGTCTGAAACGTAAAATAATGAACCAATGTATACACCCACCATGACTTATGGAAGTGAAACTTGGGCACTCACCAAAAGAATGGAAGAGAAGCTAAGAACTACACAGCGAAGAATGGAACGAATTATATTGGGAATCAGACTGTTAGATAAGAAGAGAAACACATGGATTAGGCAGCAAACTCAAGTAAAGGACATTCTTATCAAAACTAAAGAACTAAAATGGTCTTGGGCAGGACACATAGCTCGAAGACATGATGACAGATGGACTAAGAAAATAACAGAATGGTACCCAAGAGGAGCTAGAAGAAAACCTGGAAGACAAAGGCGGAGATGGATAGATGAAATTCATGAGTCTTTGAGTAATAAATGGATGGCCAGTGCTCAAAACAGAAGGAACTGGAAAGTTGCTGGAGAGGCCTTCATCCTGCAGTGGATTGAAAATGGCTGATGATGATGATGAAACCACAGTTGTTTTCATAAAAAAACAAAAACACAAGAAAACTGCACAGAAACCAAAAGTACTTTCTCAAAATGTGGCCTATTCATGACAGTGCCTTCTTTTCGCTTGTATTCCACTTCCGGAGCATCTCTTGTTACTGTCCAACAGTAGTTAGCAAAATTAGAAGCATTCCACCTACCCTGATATCTTCTTTCCATTGCTGAAATGTTTGGGTGGAATTGCTCACTGTGCTCATCACTCACTGCACCACAGTTGTCAGGGAAGAAGTCCAGATGAGAGTTGAGAAAGTGGATTTTCAGTGGCATGTTGCAGCCTAATTGATGATATTTTTCTAGAAGATTGTTCGGTCTCAACATAGTTTCCAGCTCTTCAGTTCCCCAGAAAGTCAAGTATAACACTTTTAAAGGCTTCCCAAGCTGCATTCTCATTACCCTGGAGGATTCACTCAAAGTTTTCATCCTTTAAAAGTTCACAAATTTGCACCCAAGATAGATTCCTTCCTTAACCTTTGCATCACACAACAGTGGAAATTGTCCTCTCAGGTACTTGAAAGCTTCTCCATCCTAGTTCATCCCCTTAACAAAGTTCTTCATGGGTTCCAGTTTGATGTGTAAAGGGAGCAGAAGAATTTTGCTTCAATCAACCAGAGCAGTGGTGTCCAACCTTTTCCCACATGAGGGCCGTATTCAGTTAGATTTGTTTCACGGGCCACACAGAGTGATTCCAGAAAAAAATTTTGTCAGATTTTCTAATCTTGTTACTCGTAAAAGGAAGTTTCTATTTTTGTGTTACCTTTTTTCTTTTCAAGCTATATATTTTAAAAAATGCAAATTCCCAGCACTTTTATGTGCAACAAATCGATGTCAGTGATTTATTTTTTAGATTTTATTATAATTATAAAAATGACTTACTTTTGTTTGGTTTTTTAAAATACTTTACTTTTGTTTGGTTTTCTTAAAATACTTTACTTTTGTTTCTGTTTGAAATACTTCACTTTTTCTTTTTTTTTTAAATATTTTACTTTTGCTTTTAAATGCTCATTTTAGAAAATTTACAACCTGAAAAGGATCACTGCTTTTCAATATTAAGATGAATAAATAAATATAATAATAAACCTAAAATTGAAATATTTAATTTATACACAATAACATTTACTGAACAAAACTTAACATTTAATGAGATGATCGAGGCTGGATATTTTTAAATAAATAATTTTTCAAAATTTGTTTGCAAATTTGTGACGCAATCTTAATACATAATGAAGATTATGTCCTGATGGTATTTCTCCACTTGTTCTCAAAACCTGCGCTCCTGAACTTACTCCTGTTTTTTCCACCTTTATTTCACTTTCTTATTCCAAAGGTGTTTTTCCTTCTGCTTGGAAATTTGCTCATATCCAGCCAGTTCCTAAAAAGAGTGACAAATCCCTCCCATCCCATTACTTCTACTCTTTCTAAAGTAATGGAGAAATCACTTAACTGTCAACTCTTAAACTATCTAGAAACCTTCCGTCTGATCAACGATCGCCATTATGGATTCCATCAGTGTCGATCCACAGGTAATATTCTGGCCTATGTTACCAATTTTTGGACAAAATCAATGGAAAAATTCAGTGAAACACAAGCAGTTGCTCTTGACATCTCAAGGGCTTTTGATTGTGTTTGGCATAAAGACCTTCTAAACAAGTTTCCATCTTATGGGGCACCTCTGTAGCCAGGTGGGCAGGAGCAGCAGCGCGTAGCACACGCTTCTTGATTAGACTGGGGTTTGAGCCCGTGACCACCAAATACAGAGGATGCGGAAAGGTCAGGGAATGACCACTGCATATCTCAGGAGCAATATGGCCTTAGTTGCTAATGCTCCTAAAAACCAAATAACAACAACAACCACCACCATCTTATGGTTTGCCAACTATTCTTTGTAATTGGTTATCCAGTTTTCTCTCTGACCGCTCACGGAGGGTGATGGTAGATGGCTCTCTGTCTTCTAACTTCACTACTAATGCTGGTGTCCCCCAAGGTTCAGTTCTTTTCCTCCATTCTTTTCCTATTGTATATTAATGACCTTCTTTCATTGATCAGAAATCCTATTCATAGCTTTGATGATGATGACAGCACATTGCATTCCATTTTCCAGTTTGAGAAACTTTGCCCTGCTCAATCAGCTTCAACTTCTCGAATATCTGCAATCAATTCCTTAAATGCCGATCTCCAGGTAATTCTCCAGTGGGGCAAAGACAACTTAGATGATTTCAATCCTTCTAAAACTCAGTCCTGTCATATCTTGCAAAAAAGGATTCTTCTGCTGTTGTTATTCGGTTTAACGACACAAGGACTACTAAGGCCAAATTGTGTCTGTTCATCAAAGTCACAAAAAGCATATTGTAAGAGAGGTTAAATTATATATTTCTGTACAAGCCAATATGTTTTAGATATAATAAAAGTTCTTCAATATTTGCTTCATTTCCTAAGAAATGAAGTGATATATTGAACTTGGAGAGTGACTGAAAAGTGTTTGACCGGATGGTTGGATGTAAAGGACAATCAACTAGGAAATGACAGACCATAAGTTGCATCTGACAGGATGAGCACTGTAGTGGGTTTTCTCCCAATAATAGAAAGAGATGAGTATGATGAGTGTGTCCAATTCTGAGTCTTGCCAGTACCACTTCCTTTTGTCTGTTTCATCGGAAGCCAGAGAGCCACAGCTTTGGATCTTCTTTTATCTGGTAAAATTTATTGTTGGTGTCATTTTCCAGGTCTGTGACCATTTATTGTAGCACGCTTTGCATATGACAGACTTATAGTCAGAGTAAGGAACTTGAGGATGTTGTGGGAGAGTGGGTTGAGGATCTTCAGCGGCAAAGTCAGCACTTTCATTTCCCAGAATGCCTGAATGGCCAGGGATCCAGCAAAAACTGACTGACTGACTGACTAGACACACTGCAAGCATGGGAATGGGAATGCTGGGAATGAATCTGTTTCAATGTAGGATGAGAAGAGGAGAAATTCTTCCTTATGGTAGAGAATCTTCCACTTAGAGAATCTGTGTAAATTATGGCAGATGAGATGGAAAGCTCAATAATCTTATTAAGCACTACTTAGTAAGCCCAGTACAACATTCTAAGCACTAACTTAATGGCATAAAATTCAGCTGTGAAGATGCTGTAAGCAAGCGGTAGTGTGGCTGAACTTGTACATAAAGGAAAAATTTCCGCAGCACCTACCTTACTCTCAGTTTTGGAACCATTCGTATAAATTTTACAGGCATGGTTATTCATAGTAGCAAGAGCTGAATGTAACTGTCTAATATTGCATGGAGGTATAATATTTTTCCCCCACTGGAGGAAGTGTATATCTTGAGAGACAGATATGTATGTCCAAGGAGCAACAGGTGCAGCTGTCTTGGAAAATTTCATTTAAATTGATATTCCAAGTCTGAACAAGCTCTTTGATCCTGAGCGAGGCAGACTATTTTCATTTGGCTTGCTCTCATAGAAGGATTCCAAACAAGTATTACAAAGATACTACAACTTGGGTGCGATGGTAGACTCTGGATCTTAGAAGCATAGTGGAGCAGGATTCTTCTGCTCCTATGCTTATCTTGGTGACACTCCAATTTCTAGGCAAGTTGATATATCTCTTTTGGGGATTACCCTGACTTCTAATCCCTCTTGGTACAAGCACATTACAAATATTGCTTCCTCTGCATCTAAAAAACTAGGTTTTCTCTTTTGCTCTCCGCATTACTTTTCTTCCAAACAGCTGTTCACTCTGTACAAATCGCAAATCTGCCCTACCATAAAATATTGTTCCCACATCTGGGGCCGTACCCCCAAAACCTCACTCAGGCTTCTAGATTCCATTCAGAAGAGTGCAGTTAGGTTAATTAATGACTCATCTCTAACAGTCTCTCCACTCGCTGTCTCATAGATGCACTGTTTCTGCTGCATGCTTTTTCTACAGATACTTCCATGGGCACTGTTCTTCTGAATTGGCTTCTATAATTCCTGCTCTCTCTTTCAAAACAGTCCGAACACATGCTGCCAACATCCATTTAATGGATGTTGGCATATTTTTTGCACCGCCAATTGTGACTCCTACCAGGTTTTTAATATTTAATCCTAACTTTTCGATAGACTGGCAAAGATTTTCACCTGTAGTTGTTCCGCGCATACTTTGTAGATCAGCTAAATCTTCAACTGGTACAAAATTATCATTAATTCCATGTATGAAGATGAGGAGTTGGGCTGTGTCATTTACATCAGTATTGTCATCCAGTGTCACACTAAAATATTTCATTTGTTTTATGTTTTCCAAAAGTTGTTCGAACAAATTCTTTCCAATATCTTCTACTCTTTGCATAACTGTTTGTCAAGACAAACTAACGTCTTGTATCCTTGTTCATTTCTCCGGACAAATTTCTTCCACAACTTTTAACAAACAACGTTTAACAAATTCACCATCATTGAACGGTTTACTTTCAAAAGCAATTAAATTTGCAAGATCTAGAAAATCTTGATAACTGGCACATACAGCAGATAAATTTCTTGACTGATACGTTTTTGTTTTCAGCATGTTTTTTTGTTTTCTTAATTCGTTTTGTAACTTTGAACACATTTCTTTTCACAGCACTCCTTTATGTTGATCATAAGATTTATGATTGGAATCAGTGTCGTTTTAAATTATATTCTTTAAAAACTCACACAGTCTCCTGACACACCAAACACACTTCAATGAAGAAATAATCTTCAATTCACCTTGGATCAAAAAACACGACACTCCAAATTTATTTTTCCATTTTGGAACATTTTTAAGAATGATTTTTTTAAATTCAATACAAATTAATAATTAATTCAATGCAATGAACAAGCTTTATCAAAATACATAACTGTATTTAGCATACATACGACTGCACTGAATCGCATATACATGTTTGATATGTCGAGCTGGTCACTTGCATGCCTGTACAAGCAGTGGCGATCAATGCTGTTTTAGTTCACTTTCCGTGCAGGCCTTATAAAAATTATTCATTGACCAGATCCGGCCTGCAGGTTGGACACCACTGAACCAGAGGATTGTGCTGGACATTTTTTCCTCAGGGCACAGATTTTCCCTTATAGGCCAGACTTTTCTCTTGTAATGTGAAGTCCTAGCTCAACTATCCCACTCACACAGGAAACAGCAGTACTTCATGTATCCCAACTGCATGCCCAGCAGTATTGCAATCACCATCAGGTCTCCACAGATCTGCCATTGGTGGTTTTTGTACTTCACTGCTTCCAGAATTAATTTCATATTCTCATATGTCTCCTTCGTGTGGACAGCATGGCCTAGAGGAATTGAAGGAAGAGAATTGCCATTGTGGAGCAAAACTGTTTTTAAACTTAGCTTTGATCAGTATACGAATAGCCTCTAGTCCTGTGGATTGTGCTCCACATTCAAAGCAGTCATCAAACCAATGACATCGCAGCAGGCAACAAGGTTGTTTTCACTTTTAAAATATAGAGTCAAAGCATTCTGCCTGCTCCCGTACACGGACACCTTGACATTTGATTGCAGAAGATTCTACTGTTGGAGCCTTGATCCCAGAAGCTCTGCTATATCTTTCCATAGATCTAGGTCTCAAATTAGATAACTTAGTTCACCTTGAGTGATTCTGTGCAACTCACTCGGTGACTCAGGTTCTGGCACAAAATCAGAATCCTGTGATGCTGAAGGCCCAAATTGACCATCATTCGTAACACTGTTCTCATCTTCATCAGACTCCAAAGTGTACTCTTCTGGAGGGTGAGGTACAGGCAGACCTCCCCATGTGCCACTGGTTGGATAGCTGAAGGGATGTTGGGGTATTCCACAGTCCACTACCTTTTTTTTGACATGCCATGCTGAAAAGAAGGCACCATGCAGAAATAACAGTCATTTACTTGATTTGAAGGCTCCCTCCAAATCATTGGGATGGCAAAAGGCATTGAACGTCCTTTGTTATTCAACCATCCACAGAGACAGCACATGTTGCAGCGAATATGAGATGCCCAGGGTTTGTCTTCATCTTCTACCTTACAGCCAAAATAACGGTAGTAGGCTGTCTTCACAAGTGGAGTCAATTGGCATTTCTGAGTGTAAAATGTCACATCACCACACACATAACAAAAATTGTTAACACATTTAAGTGGCATACTGGCTTGTTACATAATTTTTGTCCATAAACCAAAAAAAAAAAAAATGAACGTCACTCATAACATCACTTGCAAAGTAAATGATATACAGAAATACAAATACAGCAGGCCCTCATTATAACACGGTTCGCTTTACAATGATTTGCTATAATGCTGTTCTTATATTATAACTTGTATCTGACTATAACACTGTCACAAATCACTATAACACGCTTTTAAAGATTGCATTTTTGGCATATTTAATGAAATCGTTTCATTTGATGGAGTCGATGGATTGAAAATGAATAGTAAAACAGCATTAAAACATTTCCCACACCGACTTGAGAAATTTTCCCACGCTCAGTGAAATTTTCTCGCATGCTAATTTAATTGCAGTACAGTGACTTGTTACATAGTTCCGAGATCAACATTTTAAAAAATTATCAAGTATATTGTTTGTAATATTTGCGTTATATGCATTTATCCAAAGTCTAGTCATCACTCAGTACAGTATTAGACATCGTGTGCTACGGTCAGTTTACTCGAACATTGAATCATAATTAATGCAACCGATGCAGTTACATTTTCGAAGAGTTAATAATGGCGGATAAGAATGAAAAAGCAACAACGTTTGGATGCAGTACGAAGACTACAAATGTAAAAAAAAAAACTGAATTAAATTAGACATTTTGAAGCGAATTGATTCCGGTCAACAACAAGCGGATGTGTGCCATAATTTAGGACTGGCAAGTTTAACTGTAAGAACAATTATAAAAAATAAAGAATTAATTTTAGCAGGGGAAAAAAGAGTTGTTCCACTGCAAGAAACTAAGGCTAGGCTGGCTATTAGAATTGAAATGGAGAGACTTTGACTAATTTTATTTAATATAATACCCAATGCAGAATTCAGTTAAGTTAAATATTATAAAAAAAAGAGAGAGAGATTAGCCTATATGATGATCTGAAGAAAACTCACCTTAAAAAAAAAAAAAAAAAAAAAAAAAAAAAACAAAAAAAAAAAAACAATGTGGAACCATTTAAAACTAGTAAGGGCTGGTCAAATAGATTTAAAATCCAGAGAGAAGCTGCAAGTGCAGATCAAGGAGCCGAAACTTTCAAAAAAGAACTTGTTAAAATTATTGAAGAGGGGTATTAAGTGTTATACTTCTCAACAAGTTTTTAACATAGATGAAGCAGGACTTTTTTGGAAATGAATGCCTAAAAGAAGTTTCATAGTGAAAGAAGAAAAAAAAACATGCCAGGTTTCAAAGCAGCGAAGGATCGGTTGACCTTGTTGGGTGGTAACGCTATGGGGGATTTAAAATTAAAACCCCTTTTAGTTTACCAGGAAGAGGGCCAAAGTACAACCCAAAATCGACACATTTTTCATGATTAAATTCATCAATTAAATTAAATCAATTTAGATCAATTAAATTCATGATTTTAATTGGAATTTTAAGTTTAATTTTGATACGTAAGTAGTTACCACATAATTATATACGTATGTAATGCAGAATATTTTATATGTACAAATATTTGAATATTAAATATTTTGACTGATATTTGTGCATCTTTTCACTACCATTTGTTATTGATTAGGAAATATCCTATGGCACCGACCACAACTCACAAATACATATGCTACCTTATGTGAATGCGGCGCTTGCTTAGCGTGGATTCATTTAGCGCTCTGTTTTTCCAGAACGAATTATCAGCGTTAAGCTGGGGGGTCACCTGTACACAGAAATACAAAAAAAAAATACAATAAAAAACATGCCGTATTGGTTCGTGTTTCAGTGTTACCAACCTATCTGTTCTCTAGACTCCAAGATTCCCTAGTATTCACCAATATTCCCCTAAATCATAAGAGGGGCTATATCGTGGAATCGAGAGCTAACTAACAGTTTTAAATGTTATATTCATTTTTCTCATGCTGAAATTAAGGATTGACTATTTTCAAGCCAGAAACATTTTTGGTGTTGACAAGTGAATTATTTATACTAAATTAAACCTTAAATTTAACAGGTTTTGAAAATAATGAACAGCATCCACCAATATTTACCATTAAATGCTGTTTAATATTGTTTAGTTGAAAATATTTTCACAATAAAACAACTTAGCTTGCAGCAAATGAGATGGGTGGCTTTGCTTTTGTTTATCAATAGAGTATAAGATAATCAGAAAAACCAAAATATGGTAGGAAGCATTTTTGTTCTTTTTTTTTGAGACACTGAAGCAACTTGTTGAAATACTACACTAATTAGTATTTACAGTTTCTTCTGTTACAACATGTCCAAATTCATATACTATGATGAAAAAGGGTCCAGTTTAAAGTGAAACTCATGCACAATATGAGAAATTTGCTAATGAGAAGTATGGTGTCAAGTTTCCCATTACAGTACTGTTTTCTAGTTTCACAGTTTCCATAAGGTGTTGTAATTCAAAATTTCACATCTTTGTTTTTCTATATCATAATGGCATTATAACATTCTAGCAACTTCAGCAACTACATGTATTTCTTTTGAAATTGATTGATAGGATTTCCCCATGTAGTCCATTAAATCAAGATTATATAGTATTCTCAAACAGCTAGCTACAATTTTTTTTTTATTTATGTGTATAAATACATGCTTACTTCAAATGTGGCAACTGACCAGCTACAGCAGCTCACTATGGAAAATTACAAGAACACTATTGTAGTGCAAGATGAAATTGTGATTCATACTATTAGAGATCGTTTTACCATTGTTATATTTTGATAAGTATTCATTTTAAAGTAATTAAGTTATAAATAACAAACTTTCCCAAATAAATTTGGATAGAGCTCATTTCATCAGTTTGCTTAAAAATCATCTGTTGAATGTTTGTATATTGGAAAAATGAATAAATCGAGCATCCAAACTAGATGTAAAAAACAAGGAAAAATATATCAGTCACAGATTATACCCAATTTGGGAAAAGGCATCAAAGACCAACCACCTGGAAATCTTTGATGACATACTCAGTCCTTTTCAGCTGAAATATGATGCATTTAAGACAGTAATAGTTCTCTTCCTACCATCTAAGTTCTGAACCGTTTCTTACCTCCTTTGCCCCAGCAAAGTCTTGGAGGACTTGTCACGTTTTGCCATTGAAAGCTAAAAGAAAATAGGGGAGGGGAGGACACAAAATGAAATAGTATTTAGTAAATCAGAAGAACAGAATTAAAAAGGACAAGATACCTCAGGATTGCATCATCAATAGGGGAGAGAAAATGGCAGACGAGAGAGAAGAAAAGTGAGGTAACAAAACTGATAACCCACATTTTATAATGGATTAAAGGCTGAGATGGAAACACAGAAAAGCATAAAAAGAAGTAACAGTCCTTTCTGCACAAAGCTTTAATGAGATTTCTTTTTAGATTATGTTGAAATACAGTAATCAGAATGCTTCAGAGAACCAAAAACTGCTGACTATCCAGAAGGTTTAAAAGTAACCATAATGCTGCTTTTAAACCATTCCAAAAGTTAGCAATGTTTGACTCTCATTAGCATTTCAATCTGAACTTTAAGCATTGTAAAACAGATTGCAGAAAGAAAATACTTTACTGCAAAGGATTTACTAAAAATTTCAAGGTCTAAAGCATTAGCACTTGAAATAAAGATTTTAATATCATGTTCACTTTTTGAGATCTTTGTTTGTGGTGAAACAACCAAAGAACACTAAAACTAATTTACATCCCGCCTACAGTCCTTCATTTGTTTAATACTACATTGCTACTGTCCATCCTTGGCAGTGATGCCTATCTGGTCATTAAATTTAATTTCTAAGTGTTAATGTTTTATATCTCAAAAATTTAATAAATCCATTGTTACTGCATGCAGGAATTTCTTTCATTAAATACACCTGTAATGACCAATAATGATGCCCTTCAATCATCATTTGTAAAACTATGAATTTCAGAGGTTAGCAACACAAATGCAAATATACACAATGCAAGATTAGGTCTGCGCACCTCTAGAAAAAAATGCATGGCCCAATGATAACTACCACACTATACTGGTTATCAGAAGCAGTTATAATTAAGCAGTAAGCTGCTATAGCCAAATTAGAGTTGTATGAATATAAAAAGAAATTTGTGGTGGAGAAAAAACTGATTATCAGTAATAACAAAACTGTAACTGTTTCAAGGTTAAATTACATTTACAGTAATTCCTATAATGTCTAAATACACACACTGAATATACATAAAATAAAAACTAAATTCTTGAATACCTCCTTAACAGGCAATGTTTGCAGTTCACAATTTTTCAACAAACTGTCACCATGAGTTTTGATAGGAGGCAACTAAAATAAAAGGAAAAAGAAAATAATAAATTGGGTCAATAATGTATTATTCTGAAGGTCCAAATTAAATTACAACAAAAAGACAAAAACAGCAAAACAAACAAACAAAAAAAAATGTATATAGGATGATTTCTGAAGTACATTTCCTGTTAGAATTGGACCCCAGTGGACAAATCAGAGTCAAATATGTTTAACATGAGTCAAAGGAATAAGGTGAGAGGTGTGGAAATAAAGACTAGTTATTTATTATGATGTTTTATTCAAATTTTTACTTCAGTACGAAGTGTTATAGCAAGTATGTAGGGTAATCACCATCAGCACAACATGTAAAGCCTAGTAGCCTCCAAGATAACTCCCTGAAGGCTTCCCATTTAGAATTCACCATTGGTAACATCATCAGTTGATCCCATTGTACAGAATTTAAATACTGTCTGAGAACACTGCAGTCACCTTTACGAAAACAAAAAACCTTCCCTTTACCCTTGATGGTAGTTACATCTTTAAGTAAGTCCCACATCAGTACACTGTGATCACTGTCACCTAGTGGCTCCTTTATCTTCAAATTCTTAATGCATAAATAATCACTGCTGATAATCAAATCAAGAGTATTACTCCCTCTGGTTGCCCCTCGAACATGTTGCTGTAGAAAACAATCCTCTAATAAATCCACAAAAGTCTTGCTAGCGTGAGAGTGACCAATTCACAAGTTCCAGTCAATATCTGGAAAGTTAAAATCCCCCATTACAAGACATTCTGATTTATTGGCCCACTATTTCTTTGCACAATTGTTTGTTGTAATCATCAGAGTCGTATTGTAGAATTATATTGTAGAATGCTTATAGAGTACAGGACTAAACAAGAAATGGCTGGGTTACATAACGAAAGCCTCCCATACGTACGTATGTACGTACGTGCATACACACACACGCACAGAGAGCCAAAATGATGACAATTATTTCGGCTCTCTATACCTCAAAATTTTAGTTTTGTGACCTTCTACATAAGGAAGTGCTGATACACTTACTATTTTCTCTTCAGGTTACTGTGCAGTTTAATAATACATTAAAATGTAAGATTTTAAAAGAAAGAGCAGAAATATTTGAATTTAAAAGTACGCAGTAGTTCTTAATGCAGATTTTACTGTAATACACCGCTACACAAGGTATGAAAGATGACTGTAAAAGAAGGGGGGGGGGGGGTTGACTTATATGAAAAATTTGGAGGAAGGGGGATCTGGGAGTTACAATACAGGCAGATATGAAGTTTTCTGAACAGTGTAAACAGCCATGGTGTCCTATCGATGATTTATCAGATGTTATCCTGTAAAGATAGGGAGGTCAAATCCCACTGTATAAGGCAATTGTAAGACCACATTTGGAATACTTGTTCATGTATGGATACCTCATCTGAAAAAAATATTGAACTCCTTGAAAAGGTTCAAAGACGGGAAACTCAAATGGTGAGATCGGCAGGAAGATGAGAAAAGACTCCTGTTATGTGGATTACGCAGCTTGGCAACCAGGCACCTCATAGGTGGCCTGACTGAGGTTTATAATGCTGTGAGCATTAGCATTAGTAGAGGCATATGATGCAAGAAAGCAAGCTTATTCAGCATCATCCAAAAAAAAAAAAAAAAAAAAACCACTACTCCCATTTCACCCCTCCGTCCGTTCGTTCGAAATACCTGTCCAGCTGAGCCTTAAATTTGTTTAGGCTATCAACTTCAACAACAAGCGATGGGAGTCTATTCCACAAACCGACTGCCCGCTGGCTAAAGGAAAATTTCCACACATCTATCCGACATCCGTCCTTCCTCAATTTGAATTTATGCCCTCTCAGGTGATTATTCTGAGCAAGAGGAAGAATCCCATCGGCATTGAGCATGCTCAAGCCATTCAAAGCCTTATACACCTCTATCAGATCACCTCGCCGATGCCTAGTCTCCAGGCTCTGTAATTTGCAAAACTTAAGCCTTTCTTCGTAAGAGCAACCCTTTGTTCCATTCACTAATCTTGTTGCCCTTCTCTGTACTCGTTCCAGCAGCTCTACATCCTTCTTGAAATGAGGCCTCCAGACCTGTATACAGTACTCAAGGTGTGGCCTGACCAATGCCTTATACAAGGGAATAATCACATCCCTGTCCCTGCTAGAAAAATTCCTGTATATCATTGACAAGACACCATGAGCTACTCTTGCAGCTCGTCTGCACTGCTCAGAGAACTTCATATCTGCCTGCACAATTACCCCCAGGTCCTTTTCATTCTCTACCACTGTTAGTGTAGTACCACAGAGTTGATACGTTGATCTGGGGTTACTGTTTCCCATATGTAGTACTTTACATTTGTCAATGTTAAACTTCATTTGCCACCTCTCAGCCCATCTGCTCAACCTTTCCAGATCCTGTTGCAGCAGCATAGTATCAGTAGTGTCCTTAACAACCCTGCCAACCTTGGTATCGTCTGCAAACTTGGACATTAAGCCTGATACACCATCATCAATATCATTTATAAATACAGAAAACAACAATGGACCCAACACTGAACCCTGAGGAACTCCACTAATAACATTAGTCCACGCTGAGCAGTGTCCATTGATTACCACTCTCTGTCTTCTGCCACTCAACCATCCCTTTATCCATAGCAGCAATTTGCTTCCAATGCCACACTTCTCCAATTTGTGCAGCAGTCTTCCATGCGCAACAGTATCAAAAGCCTTTCTAAGATCCAAATATATAATATCCAAGTTATTCCCTGCATCCAGTTCTTTTGTGACTACATCATAGTATCCAATCAAATTGGTCAGACAAGACCTGCCCTTAACAAAACCATGCTGTGTCAGAGCTATAACTGAATTCTTGTCCAGATGATCCTGCAGTGCTTCTTTAACCAGTGCCTCCATTAATTTTCCTGGAACCGAAATTAAACTAACAGGTCTATAATTACTTGTGTCAGCCTTTGATCCTCCTTTGTGAATTGGGGTTACATTTGCACATCTCCAGTCCATGGGTACCTCCCCTGAGTCCAAAGAAGCTCTCATAATTATGGCTAGGGGTTTGCTTACTTCCTTTGCTGCCTCCTTTAATATAACTGGATAGATCCCATCCACCCCGGGTGCCTTTTTTATGTTTATCCTCAACAATTTCTCCTCCACTTTCCTCTCAGTTATTAGAAAATAATCTAGCTCACTGCCAATGTTTACTTCACCTACGACATTCCCCTTCCTGAATAACTCCTCATGTGTGAATGTAGATGCAAAATACTCGTTTAGATTGTTAGCCACCTGAGCTGGATCCTCAACTGTTGAACCATCAACATCCAGTGGACCAATCTGATTCATCCCTTTCCTTCTTGAGTTTAAATAGGTAAAGAACTCTTTTCTGTTTTTCTTTGCGTCCTTTGCCAAGGATTTCTCATAATCTGCCTTTGCCTGCCTAATCTCCTTTGTCACTTGGTTACAGACCAACTTATATCTATCATAGGCTTCCATGTCACCCATTAATTTGTATGTATCCCATGCATTTTTTTTCTCTGCCATATGTCTCATTAGTTCATCTGACAACCATTTAGGCCTGAACCTTGAACAATATTTCTTGGTTGGTATGTAAAGCTTGGTAGCTTCCAAGATTAGTTCCTTGAATGCTTGCCATTTTGAATTTGCTGTTGGTAACATCATCAGTTGGTCCCACTGTATAGAATTTAAATACTGTCTCAGACCATCATAGTCGCCTTTACGAAAGCAAAAACCCTTCCCTTTACCTCTGATGGTAGTTACCTCCTTGAGTAAATCCCACTTCAGCACACTGTGATCACTGCCACCCAGTGGTTCCTTTATCTGCAGATTCCCAATGCATGAAGAATCACTACTGATAATCAAATCAAGAGTATTACTCCCTCTAGTTGCCTCCCGAACATGCTGGTCTAGAAAACAATCATCCAATAAATCCACAAAAGCCTTGCTAGTGTGTGAGTGACCAACCCACAAATTCCAGTCAATATCTGGGAAATTAAAATCCCCCATTATAAGACTCTGTGATTTACTGGCCCATTCTATTTCCCTGTACAGTATCTTATTATACTCATCAGAGTCATTAGGCCTATAGCACACTCCTACTCTCAATTTTGATTTACCTATGCTTATGTCACACCAAACTGACTCGACACTGCCCTGTCCATCAATGTCAACTGGCTTCACTTCCTTGGATTTTATGTGTTTTTTAACTAATAGCATAACCCCTCCTCCCCTCCTGTCCTGTCTATCCTTTCTATACACATTGTACTCCCCAAATTCCAGTTCTGCATTCCTTATATCTGTGTGACACCACGTCTCTGATATCCCAACGATATCTGCCTTTGATGTTTTGAGCAATACCTCAAATTCATCAAATTTATTTACTAAACTCCTAGCATTGGTGTACACGCAAGTATACATGCACCTGTTTCTATTCTTAGCTACCCTAACACAACCCATGTGTTTACTTGTACCGCAATGACTTCCAGCAGTCTCTGAAATATCTTGCATCTTGTTTTTCAGGCTTCTGCTCATTCCAATAGAAGCAGTGCAAGAATCTCTTTCACCTCTGCCAGTGGCTACTGTTAATCCATTAGTCTTTGTCTCTCCCCAAGCTAGCAGTTTTCCGACCCACCTAACACTGCCTCGACAGATCAGCAAATATTCTTGCACCCTTTCTATTTAAGTGTATCCCATCCCTGTAGAAGCAATCTCTCCTGTTAACAGGTACATTCCAGGCTGAAAAAAATTCTACCCCTTGAGCCTTGCACAATCTTTCCAGGGCCGAATTGATCGACAAGGCTCTCATCATATACTCCCTCCTATCGTGTCTGGGCAGAATTGCAGACACTTTCAAATTCAACCCTACCTCACGGCTTTTTTTCAACAGTGACCTGTACTTGTTAAGTAATTCCGCTGGTCTCCTACTCTTAGGGATCAGTAAAATGAATGAAGGTGGAATTCTCACTGTTATAAAGAATTCAATAACTAGCAGTCATTAATTCAAATTACAGGGTTTGAGGTTTAGATTAGATTGTAGGAAGTTTTCTTTTAGCCAGAGAATAGTAATAGTTCATTGCTGGAACAAGTTGCCCTTGCAGGTAGCTGGGGCTGACAGTGTAAATAAATTCAAAAGTCAACTGGATAGTTACCTGTGTAGGAGGGAAGCATATAATTTGTATTTTCTTATCTACTTGGGTGTTTTTTTTGTGTGTGGTGCAAAAGCCTGTAGCTTTCTTGCACTATATGGCAAGTACTATTACTAATTTTTGTTAAGCAAAAAAAAAAAAAAAAAAAATTGATTTACATGCCACAACATATGATAACTTCTTTATACTTTGAACAATACTAATGGACAAAATATGATACTCACTACCTGTTTGGGCAGGATGGGAACATATGCCAACTGGCCTTACCTCTGACTTAGAAAGAAACGATCTTTCCTTTTGAACCATCTTAGCCACACAGTGAAGACAGTAAGAAAGTGTTCCCCCTCCTGTCCCTGCATTGTGAACAGTGGAAAATCTAATTTTAAATGCATGCAATTTTATGTAGTATTAGATAATAACAAACATGTCAAAATTTGCCATGTTTCAATAGGTGTATAATACAGTCTACTCTCTAGGCAGACTGAAATAATGTGACTGAAATAACTGCTTTTTTTTTTTAATTTTTCAAAGTCCATCTATGCATCAAATGTAATGATTTACAATGAAAGAAAAACTTTATTGAAAATTGATGAATGGCATTGTATAGTCCATATTGCAAATACAGCTATGGGAGCATTCGCCTGAAAGAAAAAAATTGAAAGTTTTAAAAGGTGTGCCAGAATTTGGTTTCGCACTCTTTACTATATTTTGCACTTTTCTGGATAATTATATACTTGCTCACTCTCCCCCTCTTTCTCAGGAATGGTATGGCTTTTGATGATGAGTGATTAACAAATTTGGGTATCAGCAAACTTTTTTCCTCTTTTTTTTGTTGCAAAAGAAATTAAAAAAGAAAAAATGTTCATATCAAAGAGAACATGTGAAAAACAGATACAAGATCATAATGAAAGAGATCTCATATTTTCATGAGGCCTCATGTTCTAAACTCACAACTTACATACTATGATTTTTTAGTGTTTCTCACCAACCACTGAAGTAAAAACGAAAGACGGAAAACCAAATTCTTAAAATTTTTAATATTTACAATAAATTTATTTACAAACAAAACAAAATACCATATTACTGATGATAGTAATTTTAAAATAAGACAACTGTGATATACAGTAAATATACAAATACCAAATTTAAAATACAATAAAATATACTAGGTTAAAAGTGCTAAAATACTAACTGAAGCTTTCAAAGGCTTCTGCCTTCTTTCTCAACAGTGTACTTCTATTCTGCGGCATGCACCGCAGAATAGAAGTACACTGTTGAGAAAGAAGAACAGAAAAGAATTTGTACAATTCATAAGAGGACAATGTATAGAAGAAAACGAGGTTATGATATCCTCTGATGTCACATCGTTGTTTACCTGCATCCCAATTGACCATGGAATACATTGTGCGTACATGGCCTTAGAAAGAGACACCACCTTGAACAATAGGACGCAACTAAACCTAGAGGACATATGTAAAGGCATAGAGTTATGCCTTTCGAGCACTACTATGGTATTTAATAACACCATGTACAAGCAGGTTAACGGTGCAGCCATGGGCTCCCCCATCAGTGCCATCATAGCTAATTTAGCGATGGAGGAGCTCGAGTCTAGACTATTTAATATTACAGTTCTCCCTATGCGTCCATGGAAAAGATATGTTGATGATACGTTTTCAGAAAAACGTATTGTGTTTCAGAAAAACGTATCATCAACATAACGTATTTATGTTGATGATACGTTTTCAGTTTTATTCGGAAAGGGAATGAGGATGATACGTTGAATTTTCTTAATAGCTTCTCCCCGTTCATACAATTCACCTCTGAGGTAGAGGAAGGGGGGATTTTGCCGTTCCTGGATGTGCTGATTTGTAGGGAAGGCCAGCATTTGAAACAAAAGTATTTAGAAAATCTATGTGCAAAGGCCAATACTCACACTACAACTCAGCTCAGACTAATCATCACAGGAACAGTGTAGTAAGAGCATTAGTGGATAGGGCGAAATCCCATTGTAGTACCTCAGAGGATAGAAAAATGGAGTATGAACGTGTTACGGCAGATCTTTTGAAGTGTGGCTACCCCCGGAGGATCATAGAGAAATACATCAGTGGAGGGCAGAGTAGAAGTGAGTCCTTCACGCCAATAGCCACCGCATACATTCCCTACTATCCGGGTTTATCCGAGCGTTTAGCTCGTATATTAAGGAATTACCAGACACGTTGTGTGCAGCTCCCAGGCAGGAAGCTGCACACAATTGTGTCACAGGTGAAGGACCCTGTCTTAAATGAAAATATGAGTGGGGTCATATATAGTATTAAATGCCCCGAGTGTGGGGAGTGTTATGTGGGAGAAACAAAACGGCGTCTCAAAGATCGTCTGGGGGAGCACACAAATGCGATAAGAAATGCAGACTATGGTAAATCCGCCGTAGCTGAACATTTCTGGGAGAAGCAACATCAAATCTCCCCAGACGAAGCTGTCATCACCGATCGGGCGCATAGATTTTGGGATCGCAAGTGGCTCGAGAGCTTACGAATTAGTTCTATTGAGAATAATATAAATAGAGATAGGGGCACACGCATTCATCCCCTCTTTGAGGCGGTAATCCTTGGAGGGGATGAACGTTTTTGCCTGAAATGCTCCCGAGCCACTTCCAGTTCCGACGGGAACAGTATACGTTTACGTGAGACGCACCGTGAACCTGCTGGTATTTAATCATGCACCGCAGAATAGAAGTACACTGTTGAGAAAGAAGGCAGAAGCCTTTGAAAGCTTCAGT
Source organism: Mastigoproctus giganteus (assembly GCF_048544385.1). Lineage (NCBI taxonomy): Eukaryota > Metazoa > Arthropoda > Arachnida > Uropygi > Thelyphonidae > Mastigoproctus > Mastigoproctus giganteus. The sequence goes on from NC_143580.1 coordinate 21,740,399, forward strand.
TAGTATTTTAGCACTTTTAACCTAGTATATTTTATTGTATTTTAAATTCAGTATTTGTATATTTACTGTATATCACAGTTGTCTTATTTTAAAATTACTATCATCAGTAAATATGGTATTTTGTTTTGTTTGTAAATAAATTTATTGTAAATATTAAAAATTTTAAGAATTTGGTTTTCCGTCTTTCGTTTTTACTTCAATGGTTGGTGAGAAACACTAAAAAATCATAGTATGAATATACCCAACCCCAGAGGCCTATTTGAAGAACTCACAACTCACTCCTGTAAAGGATTAAACTGAGTGGCAGGAAGTGGCAGAATTATTAACTGAATTCAACTAGTGCAATCTGAACCCACATGTTTTCATATTAATGTGTGTGGAAGGGGGGGAGTTAAACATTAAAAACAAAAATTAATACAGTGGACACTGTTTACTGTGATCACTTTGAATCTCAGCTAAAGTGATAAAAATAACTGGAGAAATAAGACAATGCCACTGTTCAGGGTTGCTTATTGATATAGAGTGAAAATGTCTACATAAAAAAGGTGGAAGTGGACAGCAAAGAAAACATTAAAAATCAAGCAATATAAAATATATTAATTTGACTGCCCACTATTTCTTCAAGAAAGTCATCAATAAAAATGAAACTGTCACAATGTTTCTGGAAATCTATACAAACCTTAAAAACAAATGAAGAAAATATTAAAATCAGGAATTAGAAATGTGTTAATGCTCTAATGTAAAACAGTCACAGTGACAGGCGTACTGATATGATTCTTTCGCAAAGCAACTACACCAATGATCCTAAGAATTGCATGAAGGAAAATCAGTAACTAGCCCCATGTTTTAGAGTTCAAGAACGAATCGGGATGTTACGTAATCACTTCCACTGAATGTGCATAAACCATAATAAGACAAAAAAGCAATAATATAAACTGAAGCACCGATTACAATAAACAGCATTTTTTCTGTGTTAGCATGTGTCTGATTGGGACTTCATAAAAGAGAAAACATTAAACAAATGATCACATTTATCCATGCTCGCAATAAGCAGCATGAACTGTATATTAATTTACAAAAACTGTGATCCCCTTACGCTCGTATACATGGGCTGTACCAAAATCAGTAAAGTGTGACGCACACACTGGCTTCCTATAAACAAGTGTGGCAACATACAACATACCCAACTAAAACAACAAGGAAAGGAAGGGGCCAATTCTATTCCACCTCTACAGTGAACTGAATAATGGAGGACAGGTTATTCACAAAATAGAGGAGGCTCCCTATGTGTTCCCATGAACAACTGACATCAACAGATCATTTCTAAATGGGGAATGGGGAGATTATATATAATATGATTTAAGTCTGCATAACCAATTGCAAATATAGTTGTGGAAGACTTAAAATCATACATCAGAGGCTTTGCTAACAGACAACAGTTATCACTGGCCCACCTATTTTGCAGAAAACAGTGGAAGAGAGCCAGAGCCATCACAAAGTGATGTAGCAGAATGACATATGACAGAATTTCTAGCCCGTCCATTTTACAAGGTATGAATTGGAAATTATTCTTGTTAACAGTCGGTGGGGCTGAGGCTTTCAATCACATCTATGTTCATGGGAAGAGGACAGTAGGTGACTGTTAAGAGTACAGAAATATGATTAACTCTAACCAAATCTTTTGCTGTTTGAGACAAGACAACCAACAGCAAAAATTTGACAGCATGCATTTTTTTTCACAGAAAATGCAAGATTTTATGAATAAGCACATAGCCTTTCCTTATTTTTCATTACAAAAAACTGTGAAAAAAATTTGTAATTGAAGTAATGAATAAGTGGAATGAGGGGATTTTTCATGTGTTAGCCAGGTCTTTGCCATAGCAATAAAGATAACATATAAAGATGCCATAGCAATAAAGATAACAACTAAAGCAACATTTGTATTTTATTTCTACAGCTCCTGATGCTCTCAGGAAAAAAAAAAAATATATATATATATATATATATATATTACCGTTTAGACATACCCCCTTAATTGTTAGCTTGCCTAGTACTTATTTGGTTTGCTTTGTACTTACTTGGCTTACTTAGTTCTCCTTTTAATGTTATTATCCATCATTATGGACTCTTTTTGGTCTTAGTGATACAGGCAGATGACAACAGAAACTGATAGCTCAGCCTAACTAGGGTTGGATATTTTGTAGGGGTTTAGCCCTCGAAAAAGTCCCTTGCAAAATACCTTTTCCCACGTAAGGCTTATTATATTATATTATATTAATTAACCTTTATATTAATGTTTTTTCATTTTTACCGGGAGTACGGTCGGCCGGGGTCTGCCTCGATTTTCAAACTATGGAGGGTTCTTGCACTATAACTTATCTAATTATGGTATATATATATATATATATATATATATATATACACATATATACATACACACACATGCTAAATTCATTTGTCCTGACCTCTAAATCTTTAAAATGTATTGCTTTCTTTTTGCCAAAGTAATTTTATGAATTTGACATTGCCTGTGTTTTTGCCAAAGCAATCAGAATCACAGATTCTTCAATTTGCATAATATCTGGTGGGATATAACGATAGACATTTAAATGCCACAAACAACGGGTCTTAAATAAGCATGCATGGTCAAAAGCAGATTTATGTAGAGAATGGTGAATAAGCAACCATCTTGCATAGTACACCATGCAAGATGGTTTCTTTCTACACAATATTTAAAAAATACAATTCAAAACCTTTTTTCTTTTTTTTTTAAATCTGCAGTTTTTTTTCTTTTTTTATCTTCTTTTGCTTTTGTTCTGTTTTTTTTTTTTTAAATCTTCTTCATAACACTTGAGAAATTTGTAAAAAAGAGAAAACTTTTATCTAAATGGTTTCAAATATTAATTGTTCTTACTGATTTGGTTGCCCAATATTGGAATAAAATTACTTAAAAAATCAAATCAGAATTTTTTTAAAATCACAAAAAATTCAAAAAAAAAACAGTAAAAATTTGTCATTATTTATTTTTTGATGTAATTCAGTGCAATCACAATACAACCAGACTTGGTTATATTGTTCTTTCAGATAATTTGCAAAGTGTAATTGTGTTCCCCCATGAGGGATATAAAAATGCAATTTATGGCAAAACAGAAATTTCATAAAAATGCAATTTATGATAAAACAAAGAAATTTCATGTAACACCACCAGAAGAAGCAAACACTATATATCACAGAGCATAATCAGCTACTGCAATGGTTTCCAAAGTGTGAACCACTGAGCTCTTCTGCAGTATATTTTCTCAATTAGACAATTTTTTATAAACAATAGTAGCTATCAGGGACTAATTACTGTAGGCATTCAGTTTCTCCTCTGTTTTGTCTCAATTAGACATGCAATAAAAATACATCAATGAAATGTTAATTGCACATGGGACTCTTACAAAACTAAAAATTTTCCTCTGAGAAGGAGGAAATTTGTCATTTGTCATTTTTTTGCAAACAACAGCATGTAACAATCTTTTCATGGATGGAATCACATTTAGAATGGCAAAACTGATAAAGGCATAATGCAAAGTAGGCACTAATTGACGGACAATTTGTATTCTCTGTAATTATACTGCAGTACTGTAAAATTCACTTGTGTTGTATATAATCCAAAGTAGTATATCCTTGTGGGGGGGGGGAGAATCCCATAGTATGATCCGGAATGTAAAATCAGCCGTATTACACTATTTTCCATGGAAAATGATTTCCAAGATGCTGGTTTTCATCTACATGAAGAGTTCCACAATTGTTTCAATTATATCATTAAAGGGACAATTGCTAGAAAAAAGACAGCTATTTTTAATACCAACACATTTGATCATTCAGCTACTACAGCAATTAGATTACATGGCCGAGCTGTTCCTCATTTGTATTTATGCATAGTACTGCAAACTGGATTTCCTGTAAATACCTCATTTGGAAGCATGGGATAGTTATAAGAAACAAACAATTTTGAAATTTTGTTTTTTAAGTATAAGAAACACTGCTATTAAATATTTTTATTTTAAAGTACAGCAGCATTAAAAAAAAAAAAAAAAAAAAAAAACACTATGGCAAGTATGAAGTTGCCATTTAAAATGTTTAACCTATTTCACCTGCTGACAGCAAAATGGTACACTTAAAAGGGGGAAAATAGTGTGAAATGAAATTTACTCATATAAAAATAGATACTCTTTTAGTCATTGTACGTTCATGTTAAAAAAATTGGTAAAACTGGTTAAATTTCATTTTTGCAATAACGCACTTTGCTTATAATGCAAGTGTTAAAGCTGTCCCCTGACACCCACATTAGAGAGGTTTCACCATGCTATATTCTAAGCGGAGATGGAGGGAAACCCCTGGGCCATCAGACAAAATACTGTGCTATATTCTACATCTATTTATGTATTATTAAATTAAATTCATAACTTCTGGATCTGAATTCAAGAATTTTGGCTTTTTTTAAACCAAAACTGTCAACAAAGGTTGACAAGTACAACCTACTCTGATTTTAAAATCTATTTTCATGCTTCCATCTATTATAAACTGCATACAATTACTTAGAAATACAGAGGAGGCAGCATCATTTACTGGAAGATTTCGAGGCAATTTGTAGACAAACAGATACATTTGAAACATTCTTCAAATGACCTTGAGAAACTATATTAGCATTAGTAGAGGCATATGATGCAAGAAAGCTGTTGTTTTTTTTAAGGAGCATTAGCAACTAAGGCCATATTGCTCCGGGATATGTGGTGGTCATTCCCTGACCTTTCTGCATCCTCCATATTTGGTGGTGACGGGCTTGAACCCCGGTCTAATCAAGAAGCGTGTGCTACGCACTGCTGCTCCTTCCCACCTGGCTACAGAGGCACCATGCAAGAAAGCAAGCTTATACAGTATTAGCCAAAAAAAAAAAAAAAAAAACACCTTTCCCATTTCACCCATCCATTCACTCCAAAAGTTTGTCTAGTTCTGCCTTGAATTTATTTAAGCTGTCAACTTCAACGACAGATGGAAGTTTGTTCCAGCAATCAACCACACGCTGGCTAAAGGCAAACTTCCGCACAGCTATCCTAAAACTGTCTTTCCTCAATTTTAATTTGTGCCCTCTCAGGCGATTATTCTAAGCAAAAGGAAGAATCCCATCAGCATTGAGCATGCTCAAACCACCCAAGGCCTTATACACCTCAATCAGATCACCTCGCAAGTGCCTAGTCTCCAGACACTGCAATTTGCAAAACTTAAGCCTTTCTTTGTAAGAGCTTGTTTGTTTGTTTGTATTGTGGTTTAATAGCGCATGGACTACGCGGGTCATAATGCGCCACTTTGTAAGAGCAACCAACCCTTTGTTCCATTCACTAATCTTGTTACCCTACTCTGTACTCATTCCAACAGCTCTACATCCTTCCTAAAACGAGGCCTCCAGATCTGTATACAAGGTGTGGCCTGGCCACTGCCTTATATAAGGAGATAATTACCTCCTTATCCCTGCTAGAAAATCCTGTATATCATTGATAAGACACCATGAGCTACTCTTGCAGACCATCTGCAATGCTCAGAAAACTTCATATCTGACTGCACAATTACCCCCAGATCCTTTTCATTCTCTACCACCCTGAGTAGTACCATACAGTTGATACATTACTCTGGGTTACTGCTACCCACATGCAGTGCTTTACATCTGTCAATGTTAGACTCCAGTTGCCACCTCTCAGACCATCTGTTCAACTTTTCTAGATCCTGTTGCAGTAGCATACTGTCATTAACAACCCTGGCAACCTTCGTATCTTCTGCAAACGTAGACATTAAGCCTGATATACCTTCATCAATATCATTAATAAATACAGAAAACAACAATTAACCCTTGGAGAACTCCACTAATAACATCAGTCCACAAAGAACAGTGTCCACTGATTACCACTCTGTTTCTTCCACTCAACCAACCCTTTATCAATAGCAGCAATTTGCCCCCAATGCCACACTACTCCAATTTGTACAGCAGTCTTCCATTTTTTTTTGTAAAAGAATAAGAGAAGTTTACCTCAATATTATATGTAGAATTCTTCTATATGATACTCTCCAGAAATTAAAACAAAAACAATTAAAAAATCGAAAAACTTACATTAGTCAAAAATAATTAAAAATCAAATGAACACAATTAAAAATCAATTTAAACAATTAAAAATTAAAAATCAAGGAAAAAATTAATTTAACGAAAAAAATTGCAAAACAATTTTCCTTCCAGAAGCTGACAATGCTTCAGGAAATTTTCATTCCTGTGATCACGACATGCGGTCGAAAATTTTGTTGATTTTTAATTGTGTTTAAATTGATTTTTAATTATTTTTTTAAATGTAATGTAAGTTTTCAATTTTTTAATTATTTTCGTTTTAATTTATGGAGAGTATCATACGGAACTGTTCTACGTATAATACTGAGGTAAACTTCTCTTATTCTTTTACAAATATTGATATCAGCGTAGAATGTATTGAGCATTAGAACTCTGGTTCATACTAGCAGTTTTCCATGTGCAACAGTATCAAAAGCCTTGCTAAGATCCACGTGTATGATATCAAAATTATTCTTTGCATCAAGTTCCTTTGTGACCAGATCATAGTATCCAATAAAATTGGTCAGGCAAGACTTCCTCTTAACAAACCCATGCCATGTCCGAACTATAACTGAAGTCTTGTTCAGATGATCCTGCAGTGCTTTAACCAATGCTTCTATTAATTTCCCTGGAACAGAAGTTACACTAACAGGTCTGTAATTACTTGTGTCACCCTTTGATCCTGCTTTGTGAATTGGGGTCACATTTGCACATCTCCAGTCCATGGGTACCTCCCTTGAGTCCAAGGAAGCTCTAATAATTATGGCTAAGGGTTTGCTTGCTTCTTTTGCTGCCTCCTTTAATATAGCTGGATAGATCCCATCCACTCCAGGTGTCTTTCTTATGTTTATCTTCAACAATTCCCATTCCACTTTGCTCTCAGTTATTACAAAATCATTTAGCTCACTGCCAGAGTTTAATACAGCTCTGGCGTTTCCCCTCCCTGAATAACTTCTTGTGTAAATGTATATGCAAAATACTCATTCAGTTTGTTAGCCACCTGAGCAGGATCATCAACAGTTGAACCATCGATATCAAGTGGACCAATCTGATTCATCCCCTTCCTTCTAGAGTTTACATAAGTAAAGAACTCTTTACTGTTTTTCTTTGCATCCTTTGCCAAAGATTTCTAGTAATTTGTCTTTGCCTGCCTAACCTCCTTTGTGATTTGATTACAGACCAGCTTATATCTACCATAGGCTTTTGTGTCACCGGTTAATTTATATGTATACCATGCATTTTTCTTCTGTGCCACATGTCTGATTAGTTCATCTGACATCCATTTAGGCCTAAACCTTGACTCTTTCCTGTTAGCCTAAACTCTTTCCTGTTGTATCTCAGTTTTCTAAAAATAAAACTGCATGGCTGTATCCTGGAATGAACATTACATTTTTACTGTCAGGTCATGGTTTGAAAGCCAGACTATTTTCTTTTGGTTTTACCACTTCACCTCTTGTAGCTGTGGCACTATAGAAACAATGGAAAGCTTGGTTTTCGAATGTAATAATTATGTAGATCTTAGACAAGAATTACAATGTTTCACAGAGGTATATAGTGTGGATGATCTTCCACTTCTGACAGAAAATAAAGAAAATTTTAATGCTTTTTCTCGCTTTGCAGATAGACTATTTGCTAGAAGAAAGAGAATTTTTGCTAATAATAACTACTGCTTAGTGAAAGGGATGTATTTACTTAATATTATGTGATGTATTAACTACCTTAAACTCCGGTCTTCAATTAAAATGTGGTTGGAGTTTATAGTTGTAGGGTTTGTGGTCTATGCTCAGAAAGTGATTGGCTATGGAACTAATTGTGTTTACTGGCACCTACATTCTGAGACTGGTTATGTCAAATAACAACTGATTTAACCGAAAAGTATTTTGACTAGTTTTCTTAATTATAAATTAAACTTTGTATTTTGCTATGTTTGTGGTAACTATGTATAGTCATTATTTTTAAACGCTGATGGGTTTTTGATATTTAGTTTGTAGGCATTTCCCTGTTGGGAAATGCCTACTTTTGGCTCATTAAGATCTGATGCAAAATGGTTTTCAGATAAAATGAACATAATGTTAACTCCGCCCATTTGATGTTTTTAATAGAATTTTGGGTGTAAATAATTGTATAAACATGAATATGTTTTGTATATTGGTATTGGATAAGTCCTGGTTTGGTGTTCACACATACTGTACATACTGTATAGATATTTATTGATTTCACTATACTCTATCTCTTTAATCCTTCCTTTCCTCTGGGGACTTCTCTTTATCCCCCTTTCCTTTTTACTTACTAACTTCTTTTCTCCTTCTCTCTTCCTTTCTCTTTTGTTTAATCTGAGAGTACAAGAAATTCCATAAGTGCATTTAAGTGACTTCAGAAGCTACAGCAGCGAATAAGGAAAACCCTGGGGGCCATATTATAATCCAATTATTTATTATTATTTTTTATAGTAGGTTATTATTATAAGTACTTGTTATTTTTTTATATAATTCGTGTTACCTTTGTTAATGGAGTTGCTATATGCCATAATCTTTTTCTCTCTGTGGATGTGAAACACCATTCCTCAAAATGCTCACCACAAACACGAAATTTCGAATAAAGAGCTTCAGCTTTCAGATTTTTAAGCTCCTCCACATCTATAGCATTCACCCATTCTTTGCATCTATAAATATTAAAGATATGTGGGTAAGCTTTTGAATAAAGAATGATAAATAATTATTTTTATTAATATGCATAGCATACCTTTAGTTTTTTCCCTAGCTTGTAAAATTTTAAAAGGTTTAAAACTCTCAATTTAGTTTTAAAATTTAACTTATATGATATAGTACAGTTAATCAACCTGTACTTAACCAACAGGCTAATAAAAATTTCACTAGTTTAGTTATGTTTGTATATCTTTGTTTCTTCAGAGAGTGGCATTATTTTTATTATATTCTGCACTATGTATTTTATTACATTTCTGTACATTTAATTTTACTGCATTCTTCTTTTATTTCTAGTCCTGTACATTTTACATTTTTATTACCTGCACATGTTACTAAGCAATCTTTTGACCATACACTGTTCTACAAATAAAAGCACTTTTTCTTGAATGGGGGTCCCACTGAAAAGGATAGTGACACCTGCCACTATCTTTTTTGATGGGACTATCTGAAGTTTATATTTCTACCGTTTTATCATCTTTTATTATAACTCTATATTACAACGTTTTGTGAAGTTTAACTAAGTGCTACACACTCTCTGATAAGACAGAAGTGTACTGCCTTAGCTATCAGTAGTAGCACCTTAAGTTTTTGTGTATACTCCAGAACATTCATAAAGCAAGATGTATGTTTTACACACAAACATCAATAATACTCCTCAAGTAGTGCTGTTTATTTGCATTAGTACAAAACCAAGGTAACAGTGCCACATACAAACAAGGGTGGATTTACCAGGGCACAGTTGCACCGGGGCCCCAAGGCAAAACCCTGGACCAACAAGATTACTGTTGATACAGGAGCCTTCACAACCTTATTTTGGACCTCCAAAAATGTGTATGTGCCAGGGCCTCAAAACTACATAAATCTGGATTGCATATGATTGATCACTGCCATTATGAAGGGGGGGAGAGAATTTCCCCCCTTTTAACTGATACAATAAGTCCTTTGATTGTGCATTCAGCAAGCTTAGACTTGGCTTAGAAAGTGGGAAACAGTGGAAAGTACAAAAATTTCCTGTTACATTAATGACATTCACAAAAACAATCAAAACAAAATGATTTTGATTTGCCAACAGTGGTGGCTCGCCCATAGGCACTGTAGCACCCCCAGTTATTTAAATCTAGATATACAGCGAATGGAGTTATATGAAATTGTGAAGAACAATGCAATGCAATGAATATTTTTATTAACAGGCCCTGCATATAATATGTGCATCCTCTATTTTCAGTAATCATTTCAATAATAAACGAATAAAAACACGAAATTGTTTCCAACTTTGAAGTTTAATTAACCGTAGGCCTCACTGTGCACCAGGCAGTGACACATTTTGCATTCCAGTGAATATCTGGTAGTTGGTTGCCGTTGGCGACCAGCATATTGGCAACTCATCAATATCCATTTTTTATAGGTGAAACGAATCAAAGTCACTGTAAAGCGACATTGATTTGTCTGCACAGTGCAGATTTCATGGTTGACCATGATGGTGTCTTTTTGAGGGACAAATAACAAAACATGATGGACAAATAACAAAAAGACACCACAATGTGGTTGTCTTTTTGTTATTTGTCCAAATTCCCATTAATTAACTAAATAATATCAGTGTTAAGTCAATACTCAACATTCAACAGTGTAATATATGACTACAGCTTAATTAAGAATTGTGCTTGAACTTGGTAAGTTGAAGTTATATTATGAGGTGATATGTAAGTAAAACATTATTTCTACGGCACACGATTTTGTGAAATTTGATTCAATCATGGCCTCCATGCTTCCCCATGAAATAAATCACATGACAGTGAATAAACTTCAGCAACTTAGCTTTTCACAATTATCTCTCCAAGAAAAAATTCCTTGAATGATGCAATGTGTGTAGTTTTGCATGCTTCTTCCTCTATTAATTGTGAAGAGCAGTCTGACAACAGGGAAGAAATATTTGAACATGTGCATCATCACCTAAACTTACAGGAAAACTTGGGTTTCAAAGATTATGCAGACATTGAATTTCAAGATATTCATGAATGAAGAGGAACTCATTGCAGACATAGCGGAATCTTCTGAATTTATAGTGATGAAGATGAGGAACCTACTGTGGTTGAACAAGAAATTTCAGTGAAAGATGCTCATCAAGGATTAGAATTTGTATGTTGATTTTTTCAAGCGCAACCTAACTGCAAAAGTGAAATAACTGCTATCGCACACCTTCATAATTCTCTATTAAAACATGCTCTACCACTGAAACTGTATGTTTTGACAGATTTTTTTAAAGTATGAAACAATCCTCCTGTTAGGTCTTGATAAGTATAGAGCCTATGTAGTGAAATTTAATTGTAACCTTACTGCATTCTACAATCAATGCAAAATTTACATTTATGATTGTCTTGTTTAATACTGTAGTACATATTATACATAAGATTATACTATACTGTATTAGTAGAATTATTAAATGTTCAAGCTGTTACTTGTTTTGTTGCTGATTTTATGTATGATCAATATAACATCCTTCCAATATAATGACCATTTTTCTCATTACCCTGGGAGGTTATTATATAGAGCAACTGTAGTAGCCTACAAATAATCATAAATATATATTTATTTATTTTTTGGTTTTTTTGTTGTAACTAAACTTTTTGAAGTTTTCTACTTATAGAGCATTATCATGTTAAAAGATAAACTGCATATACCTGGGCTTAAAGTAAGATAAGGCCTTTCAATCAACATATTAAAGACAAACATGCCAAAACACATTGCTTATTTAAGAAAAATTTAGTTTTAGATAATTACATCATATATCCATACCACTCAACACCAAAGGCTGCTGCCTAGTAAAAGAATAACTCTATTAGTGAAGATCATGCAGACAGGCTGCAAGAGCAGGTCATGGGGTATTGTCGGTGATATACAGGAATTTTGCTAGCAGGGAAAAGGAGGTGATTATCATTCTGTATAAGGCAATGGTCAGGCCATGCCTTGAGTACTGCGTACAGGTCTGGAGGCCTCATTTTAGGAAGGAAGTAGAGTTGCTTGAGCATGTACAGAGAAGGGCAACAAGATTGGTGAAGGGAATGAAGGGGGTCCTCTTACCAAGAAAGGCTTAAGTTCTGCAAATTGCAGCAGCTGGAGACTAGGCACCTGCAAGGTGATCTGACTGAGGTGTTTGAGCATGCTGAATTCTAATGGGATTCTTCTGCTTGCTCAGATTACGAACCTGAGGGGGCATAAATTCAAATTGAGGAAAGACAGTTGTAGAATAGATGTGCAGAAATTTGCCTTTAGCCAGCAGGTGGTTAATTGCTGAAACAAATTCCATCTGTCATTGTGGAAGTTGATAGCTTAAATAAATTCAAGGAGGAACTAGACAAACTTTTAGAGGGAATGGTTATGTGAAATTGGTTTTTTTTTTTTTTTTTGGCTGACGCTGCATAAGTTCATACGCTTGCTTTCTTACAACACATGCCTCTATTACTATCATTCAAGCAGCAGATGAAAAATGTATTCAGGGTGCCAGCAACATCACAGAACAGCTTGGCTCACTATGGCCACAGATGCCGATGTGCCTAATAAATCCCCAAACAAACAGAACAGCTTTTCTGAATGATGTGTTTGCAGTGCTTTGATATTCTAATTAATTTATTTCATAAAGTGTTTATCACTCTTTTAGTTGCACAAAATCACACGTGCAAGCTATTGCCATTTTTGGGAGTCATTTTGACTCTATTCAACAGTGATTCTCAAATTTTAATAGAGAAACTATGGCAGGAAAATTTCCTTGGAAAGCACTTGAAATTACTGCTGAACAAACAGAACAGAACAGTTTAAGTGGGGGAGTCAAAAAAAATTTCCTTCCCAAAAAAGCCAAAACCAAATTCATCAATTAGCCAATTTTACTTACAGGCTTACTCTGTGTTTTATGAATAAGATTGGTGGCTTCTGATGATTTTATTACAATTATGCAAATCTAAAAATTTCTATCTCACAATTTCTTAGTCTCTGGTTCACCCATATTATAAACTAGCTCTTAATATTTTTTTACAGTAAAATCTCCAATTTGGGAGAAACTACCCCTCCCATTTAGCAGTAGTAGTTGCAAATGCTGCAAGAAAGCATCGTTATAAAACATCAGCCAAAAATAAAACCCACACATACACTTCACACATCCTGACCCTTCAAGAATTTGTCTAATTCTTCCTTGAATTTATTCAAACCATCCACTTCCAAACAGATGGAAGCCTATTCCAACAATCAACCACTCACTGGCTGAAGGCAAACTTTTGCACATCTATCCTGCAACCATCCTTCAACTTCAATGTATGCCACCCCTCATGTGTGTAGTCTCAGCAAGAGAAAGAATGCCATTCACATTCAGCTTACTCAATCCATTAAAAGCCTTAAACACATCAAACAGATCAACCCAGGTGCCTAGCCTCTGATGCTGCAATTTGCAGAACTGAAGCCTTTCTAGGTAAGAGCATCCTTTTGTTCTCTTACCAATCTGGTTGCCCTACTCTGCACCCATTCCAGCAGATCTAAATCCTTCCTAAAGTGAGGTCTCCAAACCTGTATACAATACTTCTAGATGTGGCCTAACCATGACCTTGTACAAAGGGATAATCAGCTCCTTATCTCTACTAACAAAGTTTCTGTATATCACTGACAAAATCATGAGCTGTCCTGGCAGCACATCTGCACTGCTCGGAGAATTTCATATCTGAATGCACAATTACCCCCAAGTCTTTTTCCTTTTCTACTATGCTGAGTATACTTCCACACAGTTCCACACAAGCCCAAATTATAGAATATAATTATAAAGTCCTAGTTCATAAAAACAAGGAAATTTATTCACAAATTCATAATCCAGCAACACACATTAATTCAGATGATATTAGGACAGAAATACAAAAAAAAAAAGAAAAAAATGTATGAAAATGTTTATTTAAAACAAACTGTTCAAATTAAACAGAACATAAAAAAATATAATATTTTAAGCGAGCTTTCAATTTTATTAAACATTAATAATTATAAACTTAAATCATATACAGATGGGCCCTCCCAAACTGTATTGCCTTTTTTGTATAAACTGGAAATAATCTGTTGAGTAAAGATGCTGTTAATATGCCATTTTATAAAGGTTATTCTTCATTTTTCTCAGAGCAAAGAAATATTTTTGGAATTCCTTGTCAAAGCAAATTTGATGAGAGCATTAAGGCAGTTTTCATCTTCTTCCAGCAACATTCTTACAACACCAAAATCAATATCCTTTTACCCTGCATCATCTAACAATAAAAATTGTCTTAATGTTTTCTTTTGCATCTAATTTTCCCTTTTGAATGACTGTGCATAAATAAAATATATACATAAAAAAAGAGTAATCTAAATTATAGACAGTCCAAATTAATGAGGTTATGCCCTATTTTGTCATCTTTCTTATTTTCAATATTTATTTTACACTACATTTCTCAATTATTAGCATTTCTATTAGAAAAATATTTATTAGAGAAATGAACTCGATAAGATACTATGAGTGTCCTGGTTGACTACAAAAATTTTCAGCATTAGTATTTATTTCAAAAATCTTTCCTAACATGATAAATAAGGGGATAGTCAAAATAGTAATAGTGACATGTGATGCAAGAAAGCAAGCGTATGAGCTTATGCAGCATCAGCCAAAACAAAAAAAAAATTCACACAACCATTCCCTCTAAATGTTTGTCCAGTTCCTCCTTGAATTTATTCAACCTATCAACTTCCACAACGACAGATGGAAGTTTGTTCCAGCAATTAACCACCCGCTGGCTAAAGGCAAATTTCTGTACATCTATTCTACAACTGTCTTTCCTCAATTTGAATTTATGTCCCCTTAGGTTCGTAATCTGAGCAAGTGAAAGAATCCCATCAGAATTCAGCTTAAACCCATTCAAGGCCTTCTACACCTTAATCAGATCACCTTGTAGGTGCCTAATCTCCAGCCACTGCAATTTGCAGAAATTAAGCCTCTCTTGATAAGAGGATCCCTTCATTCCCCTCACTAATCTTGTTGTCCTTCTCTGTACACACTCAAGCAAATCTACATTTTTCCTAAAATGAGGCCTCCAGACCTGTACGCAGTACTCAAGGTGTGGCCCAACCATTGCCTTATGCAAAGGGACAATCACCTTTTCCCTGCTAGCAAAATTCCTGTATATCATTGACAAAACCCCATGACCTGCTATTGCAACCTGTTTGCATTGCTCAGAAAACTTCATATTGCACAATTATTCCCGGGTCTTTTTCATTTTCTACCATCCTGAGTGTAGAACCACACAGTTGGTATGTTCCTCTAGGGTTACTTCTACCCATATGCAGTACATTGCACTTGTCAATGTTAAACCTCAGTTGCCACTTCTCGTCCCATCTACCAAAAATTAGGTATAATTATATGACATGCTGTACCTCAAAAAGTTTATTGGGCAGATGTGAACCAAAAAGTTTCAAATGTATTAGACAGACAGTGGCAAAACTATCATACCACCATGTCCACCATCTTGGGTGGGAGTAGCCAGGGGCTCGATAACTGGTTGTTTAAAATTATGTGGACTGTTTGGAATTCTGATGGGAGCATAATTTATGGTTTCACATCTAGATAGATAGAAATGGGTTGCATTACTTAAAATACATCAGGTGTTCAAAATGTCCATCATTTCTCAACAGAGCCCAACATATAGTGGTGCACATGTCAGCTGAAATTTTTTGCTTTCTGTTCTATAATCACCCCAAGTCCTGCAAGTGTACAGTATCTTTCGGATATCCGTATACAAAAAAAAGTTTAGGGGAGTGAGGACGGAGACTTGGTAGAGGGGATATTCAAAAAATTCAAAAATATTCCCACCAACAACCTATCCATTTTTTGAGAAATTCAATATTCAGATAGGCACAGATGTTATAATGAAAACGTGGAAGTGCACTTATGTATACAGAAACTGCACTGTTCACTGCCAATTCAAGATAACTCTGCCCAATCACAGTATATATAAAATACACTTATCCTATCACTGCACACACTGCTCCCTGGGAGTAGAGTGAAGACTGTTGCTGACCACTGAATTTGAACATTGCTTTGTCTGACCATTTTATTGCATCCTGAAAATCACCAACTTCACTGTTCTTCTGATAGTAGCACTCCCTAAACTGTGCTCGTTGATCAGGATTGTTCTCATGAATCACATGCAATAGTGAACGTATGAAAAGTTTGAACTTTATGTTGTTTAACATTCTCATAATACTAAATCAACTCAAACATAGCCATTGGGAACACTGTCTTACTGACTTCTCTGCTGATTGATTGTACACATTTCTAATGGGCTTGCAGCTTTTTAGCACTTCTTGTTCTTTTCCTCCCACAGCCTTCCTTATCAATATCGTGAACAGTTCCCAGCTCTGTAAACTTATCATGGAGGCAGGTTATTGTTAGATGCATTGGAGCCTTTGTCCCATATTGACATTTCCATATGTGCTGAACCAATTCCTTTCTTCAAATGTTAGCTGATCATTCACCACACTCAATGGGTCACCAGTTAATATGTATAAACACTTTAAATAGTTATATTTTGTAGGCAATGTTAATTATTTTAATAAAAAGTTGTTCACTTTGATGCTAAAATAAACAGAATTTTCATTATATTATGTTGCACATTACTCATCCTGTATATATATCCTATATATATATATATATAGGTATTTTTAAGGTAAAGTACCAGCTATAATAGTAACCACCCCCATCACTCACAAAAAAAAAAAGGAAATATTCACAAATGGTTGCAATGTAAACTTTGAAATTATGGGATTACTCACTTGCATTTCAAAATGAGATTCCTGCTTCACCCATGTAATTTTGCCAAAATTCATAAGTATGTGGGGATCGTGTCAACTGTATTCAACTGAGAATTCTAAAATTTTTAAGTTAGAAAGCAAGGAAAAATTTTTGAGCACGTTGTAAGTTCCAACTTGGGGTGTCAAGAAAGAGAGGGTCAGGTGAGTCAGCTGCCTGGATATGAAAGGGAAATTTCTATCTCAGAATTTGTTAGTTTGCCAGGAATGATTACTCGCAATACCTCTAGTTACACTTACAACTTCATGAAGAAGTTTTTAGAGTTTGAGAGGTTAAAAAAAAAGGGGAGGAGAAGGGATCATCTGCAAAAAACAGCTCTCAATATTTCCTTTATTAAACCCATGCTAAGTGCTTAATTAAATTGATAAATACAGGAATGAACATGGCACTGGTCCTCAAATAGACCAACTCGTCTGTTCCAAATACCTGTATACGGAACACATTCTATTAGTCAGTTAATCCACTGTGGGATGCAGAAGGAAGTTTCTAGTAGGATTAAAAAATAACATGCACAAGGTGCTTATTTCCTAAATGTCAATTAACAAACTGAGCATTAATTAATGCATGAAGAATTAGTACCCTTCATTCAATATATGCAATGAATTTTCACATGTCAAAAATTGGTGAATGATCTATTGTATTGTCAGCTCTAACAGTCAACAGCATTCTTGTACATGCTGTTGACTGCCAGAGAATCAAAGGACAGTAATATTAATAAGATCAGTGTCACTGCCAATGATGAAAAATGAAAGTAATTGCTCTTGTTGAAGAATGCTTTTATACTGACGAGTAAGAAATTGTTTCAAGTGCCTGCTTTCCCTTACACAAACTCCTCAACTTTTTTAAAGTAAATTTGCCAAGAAGAAGATTTAAATGTAGAATGCTACCTCAATAAAAATAGACAAGTTTAAGATACTCTTTATTGCTATGTGGAGCCAGGGAAGTCGAGCTAATGGGCTTAGGCTGCAGTGCAAAGTGCATGATGGGTCTCCCCCATATTTGTTATATGTGCTTGTTATGCATCTACATACAGATGTGGAGGTTAAAAAGCAAAGTAAATTCTAATATAATAAATCAATAAAATAAATTTTATTGTTTTAAGTTTGCAGATTATTAAAAATGAATTTAATTACTTAAAAAATGTAATATTAAGGCCTTGGCTGGGCACCTTGAAGAATTATGGGCTCAGGAACTATAGTAGCTGTTAAAAAAAAAAAAGAAATACAACAAGCTAGGCCAACTTCAATTGATACTTTTTCCAACCCAAGGAATCCAGTGACTTCTCATTTTGACTTCAGAACCTTAGCTGTGATATTCAAACAGTGAGTGAGTCATTTTGTTTTTTACACTGTTTGTTTCAATTTGTCGCTGTTCATTTAAAATTATCATTCATTATGATATGCAAGGTTATTATAAAGTCCTTGTGCAGTTTTAAATTTTCATAACTTCCATTCTATACATGATAAAATCAATCCGTAAAAAACAGAAATGCAATTTAGTAAATTTTAGTATTTACTAGGAGTAATTCATTTATTTTATTGTAGTTTAGCAAAAATTTTATTATTTATTTATTTTTATTTTTTTGTAGAATTAGGCTTGATCAAATGGCTTCAATAGAAGAGAAAGTAAATTATGTGCTGTGGTTGGCCAAGTTAAAGCCTATATAATTGCAGTACAAAAAAGATTTAGAACCCATTACAATAAAGATGCACCACACAGGAATTCCATAACTGGATGAAAAAGTTTAAAGAAATAGGTTCCGTCAATGATAAACTGGAATCCGGAAGGCCAAGGACGGGTTGATAATAGTGAGAATTATTTGGAAATGCTGCATAATTACTTTATTCCTGAACTAAGTTTAGGACTTATAGGTGAGACAGTGTTTCAGCAAGATAGTGACCTTGTCACTTTGCTATCAGTGTTAGGCAGTTTCTGAATGAAAATTTTCCTAATGGATGATTGGAAGAGATGGACTGATCTCTTGGCCACCATGTTCATAGATTTGAGCCCATTGGATTTTTTACTATGGGGACATGTTAAGATTTGTTTATTCAATAAAACCTCACTCTTTAGATGATCTTCGGACTAGGATAACTAATGTGATTCAGGGTATTACTGAAAATCAACTGCAAAACGTATTTGCAGAACTTCAGAATCGTATCTCAGTTCATATGCGTAATAACAGTGGACATGTTGAAAAATAACAATCCAAGAATAAATGTATGTAAAACTGTAATAATTCTTTCCCTTACCCTTTTAAAGATTTGATTTTATCGTGTATAGAACAGAAGTTATGAAAATTTAAAACTGCACAAGGACATTATAATGACCCTGTATATATATTTACTTCCTTTGCTATTATTTATATACATATGCATTATCACAAGTTACCATATCTTTAATTACTACCCTTAAATTAATGTGAAATAGATTTTCGAAGCAAAGGGCTTTCGCTTAACATTATCTGTTCCGTCAACAGCAGATTGATTAACATCCCACAGGGATTGGGCCAGCGATTGTTAATCAATCTGTAAAAATCAATTTGTTCCAATCCCTGTGGGATTGGAACAGATTTGACCTTGACACACCGGCTGTTCCAATCCCTGTGGGATGTTATTCAATCTGCTGTTCCATAACTAACTGGGTGAAAAAGTTTAAAGAAACAGGTTCCGTCAATGATAAACTGGAACCTGGAAGGCCAAGGACGGTTGATAATAGCGAGAGTTATTTGGAAATGATGCAGAATTATTTTATTCTGCTGGGCTGTTCCAATCCCACAGGGATTGGAATAGTCGATGTGTCAAGGTCACTTTTATCACGGCAAGTAATATATACATAACTTCTTCCTCAATAGTCAAAAATGCATAACTTTCAAAACCCTAAACCAAAATGTGGGAGGAAATAGAGAGTTCAACTGGTAAAGCGAAACCGACACAAAACACTGACGTTGGGCAGCAATATCACATTTCAATGTTTGATTTCTTGCACACAGGTTGAAGTCCGTTATACTTGAATTAATACAAAAACGAATCGAGCTTTCCTTCGTATTTTTTCTTACCGCTCGGCTTGCTTAGGAAATCGAAACAATGACACCTTAGGCCTCGTCGATTTTTTGCATATAACACAAGACACCCTCGTCGATTTTTTGGATGTAACACAAGCCATCGCAGATTTATTTACTTCTTCAATTTTTCATTCATATCAACGACCTGCATTGCCAACTCCTCCTTAAAGTAATTTCCCACAAAGTCCAAATTCCCTTTTTTTATTTCAATGTATTTTTAGTCATGTTATTCAAAATAAACTGCCCAATAGATGGAATTATTTTATTCTGGTTGGATAATAAATAAAAAAAAACTCACTAAGAGAATAAGCTGAGACTTCTACAGATACGAACAAAACTAATATTAAGGATTGATGTGTTTGGAAATGATGAAATTAAAATAGAGCGGAATTAAAAGAAACTTTAGCTTCTCTGAAAAAGTGTATTTTTAAAAGGTTCGTCACTGTTAAAAAAATTAAAAAAAACTGAGTCGTAATAGTGGCCTTGCGAAACTAATCAATTGGCCGAAATGTCAGAAATGAGAGGTGGGGTTCATTTAAGAGAAGTTCATGTCCCATGGTTCCTAAATTACACTGCTCAACAAAATTAACAGAACACACAGAAAACGTGGTGTACTCTTACAGCTTGCGATGAAGCGGGACAGATTTCGGTATGGTGGTTACCACAGAACAAAAATGAAATGGGGAAGACAGCGAGAAACTTCAGCCAGATATAAGGGATATTTATAGAGGTTGTATATGAATTACCAAAAAAGGTCACATTACAAAAGCCGATAACATGGTCACATGACGGCGTATGATCCCTCCAACGGCTGAACAGGCCTGAAACGCTGCACTATGTTCGATAAAAGGCTGTCTATAAGATTCTGTGGCAACAAATCCCATTCTTCCAGTAGCGCAGACCTTAGTTCACCAAGTGACCAAGGGGCCGACCGAGCTAGCCGGGTAGGTAAAGTGCCTGCCTGGCAACCCAAAGTGCAAAGTGCAAAGTGTGTTAAGTGTCTAACGGCACCAGGGGTTCCCCCCATCTCCGCGTTGCTTTCATTGTGAGTGTACCAGTTCACTGGGAAGGCCAGAGATTTAAAAGTGTATGGATCATGTGAGTGTGTTGTGTTATGTACCGTTGTTCTTCTGGCCATTTAGCCGCTGGACCCCAGCTGAGGCCCAACGTTGCCCGCACTTCGCCCCGTGGAGGCAGACCAGGTAACCACTAGTTTAAATTTGCACTCTGGCAGGTCCTGCCACCTAGTTTCCTGGGATTTCAGTGGCTAGGACCTTAAAAAAAAAAAAAAAAAAAAATTTTGCATGGGAATATTGCGCTAGAATTAGAAAAGCCAAAATGGTG
This sequence comes from Mastigoproctus giganteus, assembly GCF_048544385.1. Lineage (NCBI taxonomy): Eukaryota > Metazoa > Arthropoda > Arachnida > Uropygi > Thelyphonidae > Mastigoproctus > Mastigoproctus giganteus. The sequence goes on from NC_143580.1 coordinate 21,761,506, forward strand.
GGCGAACAGCGTAATTTAGACACGGTTTTTTTTGGCGTGTGGGACATTCGCTTGCATACAGATAGAGTTGGGTAGGGAGAATGAAGACTGGAGGGATAAAGACAGAAGAATGGGGTCAATAGGGGAGACGACCCCAGGTAGAATCAGTGGGGAATGCCCATACCCCACCAGAGGGAAGAGTGGGGTCGGCAAGGAGGGGAGGAGACAGGAAAGCCGTCACCTCCCCCCGCCGGGGTAAGGGAGAAGAAAGGGCCGAACAAGGGAGCCGGCTCAGATCACTAACATGGCGTGTATGTAGCAAAGCTGTGGCTTCGTCAGGTCCATGACAGTGTACAGTCCATTAGTTGGTCAGTGTTGGAATAGGATCCCATCCACTGCTGTTCCAATAATCAGGGTGTCAGTGTGGGATGGTGTCACTAAGGGGATATAGGTCTCCTCCAGTTAAGTCCTAGTCATTGTTGTCCGTTTCAGTTGTCAGAGTTCCAGTGTCGAGTTTAGGGAAGTTGTGGTAATGCTCGTAGTCTGCTGAACAGTTCGTGCGCAAATTTCGAGAGGGCTCTATAGTACTCCTCCTCCGACAGTACAAGGTGTTCCCGATCCTTCGGGTTGAAACATATTTTGGTTATAAAGTGACATCTTATATCATCAAAGAGGGGGCATTCATGCATCAGATGTGTCCATGTCTGATTTTCACCGCAGTGGCATAGTGGTGATTCTTTTATTCCGAAGGTCGCAAGTTTGGCATTAAAGGAACCATGTCCCGTTAGAAGGAAGGTGGTGTAGAGCCCCGGTGAGAACCAGGCCGGCTGGTGGGGGTAGACTTGGGTAACGTCCGGGATAAATTTCCGGGTTATGGCGCCTTTAGTTGATTCTGCCCATCGGGACTGCCAGGTTTGCCGGAGATGGTTGATAAGACGTTTTTTCTCTATGTTGCTGTTGTTGGCTGGATCGGTAGTGAAGCCGATGCAGGATACACTTTTACCTCTGGACAGTTGAAAGAGCATGCCGCAGCGGACAATTTCCAGGTCCAGGGGGAGTGATCCTGCCAGGGCCTGCAGCGCATGAGAGCTGACAGTGCAGCATGCTCTTGTGATGGTGAGCAAGATGCTACGCAAAGGTCGCGGGTTCGATTCCCGCCTCGGGCATGGATCAAAGTAGTGCAAAACCCTTGGAAGGTGCATTATGGCCACAGAAGCCTATGCGCCAACAACTACCAAAAGAAAAAAGTGACCAAGGAATTGGCTATCGGCATGCAATGCAACGCCCAAGAGTAGGAATTATTTATGGGATTTAAGTCTGTAATCGCGCTGACCACGGCAGTCGCTGGATACCTTCAGATTCAAGATATTCCTCAACCGCTTCAACTCTGTGTAGTGGCGTTGTCGTGCATGAAAAGAAAATCTGGGCCAACTGCACCTATAAAAACTCGCACATAGGGTTCGAGGATCTGTTCTCGGCAACCCTATCAAAAAACATGGAAGGGTGAGGCCGTTGATCATTATTCCGCCCCAAATGAGAACACCACCTCTACCATAAGTGTCCCTTTCTCTGACGTCGGAGCGATAGTACCACATTCCTCGTTCCTACAGATGAAATAACGTCTAAAATCTGTTTGTAGGCTAAAATGGAGCTCATCAGAGAACAGAACTGTACCCTATTTGTCAGGGCTCCAAGTCACAAGTTCATGGCACCAATTTCGACGAGCTCTGTGGCGGTTTGGGGTTAATGGGACAGAAATTACTGGCTTCTTTGAGTAGAGTCCACTTGAATTTGGCCTTTGTAACACAGTCCGGTTGTATATGTTTTCACCTGTGGCCAAAGCAACCTCAAGGGACAGGACATCACAAGGTTCCATTTTGCTCTTAGAGCCACATAGCGGTTTATTCTGGTTGACGTAACAATCGGGCGAACTTGGCCAGCTCTTCTTGTTATGGTTCCTGTCTCTTGAAACTGCTTCTATAGTGCCGAGGTGCCACCTCTGCCTGGCTTCAAATCATCCAACGACCCACCATCTCAAAGACGATGACTTTGCCATCATGAGTACTGGAGATGTGACTGTCCCACTGAGCAAGCCAAAAAAAAAAAAAAAAACGGAAATTAACTGATGTGATGTCAATCGGTGTTTTTTCAGGCATGAATAATTTGCATGATTTCTATCGGATACTTCGAATTTGTATGCCTATTACATCAAATATTCCCTTCGGCGACACTGCTGTATTGTTCTGTTAATTTTATCGAGCAGCGTAGAAGAGGAATTTTTTTAAAAGCCTCAAGCAGAGCTATAGTCAAGAATTAAGAATAAGATTTCTCTGCGAATACCTGAGTGTTACAACCCCACAGTTCAATTCTGATGTACGAGAAGAATAAGCCTCCACGGCCAACCCTAAAACTTATTAAAGTGAAAGCCAGATGCTGAATTGTTTGATTTGCAGAAGCACAACCTGTTTTTCTGGATTAAAAACAGGTTATGTGCTTCTGCAAGTCAAACACATTATTAAAAACTTACATTGCAAGTTTTTTGATCATGAGTTTGACGCACCATATGAGGCTATATATACATAGTGACATAGTGTTTTTTGACAGGCGGCACCGGTGCTTTCGCACAACTCCGCATTTGAATCTGTTGTGAAGTAAGACAGTACTGTCAAGGCCAGATAGCATATGTTAGTGTATGTTCATGTTTGCTTAGTGCGGGTTATGTTGTTCATCTGGCCGCTTAGCCTAGGGTCTGTGGAACACCACAGACTGCTAGTTACCGTCACTGGCACTGGGAGCCGGACCAGGTAAGTGGTAAGAGAACTCTGGCTGGCCGACCCTGGGATTAGCCTGAGCTTCCCAGGGAGGGCCAAAAAAAAAATAAATAAATAAAATAAATAAATAAATAAAATTAAATAAATAAAATAAGGCTATATACTGTATACAGGGTGGTTCAAAAATGATGGTTAATAATTTAAAGGTGAAAAGTAGAAACTAAATTAAGCAAAAAAGTCCTCATGAACATCGGGCCGCAAACGAACCATTTTCGAGATAATGCACATTTTCTGTTAAGATCCGCCACTGACAATGGGAGCACTAGTTTGGCAAAAAGCTGTGAATCCTATGCTAAGGGTGGTTTTATTAAACATACGATAATACATTTTTAATTTTGAGTTTCAACACCACAGGATTTGACAAATGTTGCATGTTACAGGGTATTATAAAAGGTGTTCAAAATGCTGTCCTTGCATCCGTACACAGCTATGTACTCTTCTCTGCATTGAGTTGCGAATCCTCTCAGACATTCCTGGGTCATTTCTGATTTGCTGAAAGGCTAGGCTCCAACGGGATGCTGCAATTCCTCAAGTGTGTTAATGTCAGAAGTGTACACCAAGCTTTTTACATGACCCCAGATACAAAAATCCATAGGATTTAAATACTTTTCGTTGCTGTAACCTCTTTCCATGTTGACAATTCTTTGACAAGTACTAGTATGCCTGCTACGTCTCAGAGCATAACGTAACCTAAACAAACAAATCAGTGGTGGATCCCAACTCTGTACAGTTCACCTTGTCAGTGGTGAATCCCAACTAGAAATGTGCAATATATCGAAAACGATTCACTTAAGGACCCACGTTTACTAGACTTTTTTGCATATTGTAGTCTGTACAGTTCACCTTTAAATTATTGACCATCACTTTTGAAACATCCTGTGTGTGTGTGTGTGTGTGTGTGTGTGTGTATACAGGGTGATTCACTACCAGTGCGATAAACTTGCAGAGGGTGTAGGGGGCACACAAAGACAAATCGGAATCACATAGCATTGCAGGGTCCGAAATGCCTGGATTCGCTCCGCCATGAAATGAACGATGTATCGAAAACATGCCTATGCTCGTCCACATTCGTCCAAATGCTTTCCAAGTTATTGAAAGTTAAAGATCGCTACAATGGTGTTCATGTGTTAGGCGCCTCCGTAGCCAGGTGGGCAGGAGCAGCAGTGGGTAGCACACGCTTCTTGATTTAGACCGGGGTTCGAGCCCGTGCCCACCAAATACGGAGGAGGTGGAAAGGTCAGGGAATGACCACTGCATATCCCCGGAGCAATATGGCCTTAGTTGCTAATGCTCCTAAAAACCAAATAACAATCAACTGTGTTAAGTTTTGGTAACTAGGACACTACACTAGGCTGAATTCACTCTCATATTAGCATTAGCATTAGTAGAGGCATTTGATGCAAGAAAGCAAGCTTATGCAGCATCAGCCAAAAAAAAGTAAAATAAATAAATAACCACTTCCACTTCACCCCTCTGTTCGTTCGAAATACCTGTCCAGCTGAGCCTTAAACTTATTTAGGCTATCAACTTCCACGACAAGGGATGGAAGTCTGTTCCACCTACCAACCACCCGCTGGCTAAAGGCAAATTTCCGCACATCTATCCTACATCTGTCTTTCCTCAATTTGAATTTATGCCCTCTCAGGTGATTATTCTGAGCAAGAGGAAGAATCCCATCAGCATTGAGCATGCTCAAACCATTCAAGGCTTTGTACACCTCTATGACCTCGCTGGTGCCTAGTCTCCAGACACTGTAATTCGCAAAACTTAAGCCTTTCTTCTTAAGAACACCGCTTTGTTCCATTCACTAATCTTGTTGCCCTTCTCTGTACTCGTTCCAGCAGCTCTACATCCTTCATCCATATTTCTGGAACCAGTTACGTACAATTCTGGCCATGGCATGGTTCATCATTTGGAAGGACTAGTGTTGAATCCAGTGTGGTATATTTTATATTACTTATCTATATAATGTCGGTGTAGATACACCATAGATATAAAAACAATTTATATTACTTAATATTTACAACAAACAAATCAGTATATTTATGAATGTTATAATAAGAGAATATGAGAAAACAAAAAGTAATATTTATTATTTAACATCTAAATACTAACAGTCAGTTCACAAAACTACATTACTGACAATAATCAGTTTATTAACATGAAAATCACCGATTAAAATCGCAAAAAAAAGCATACAAATTATAATTAAACATGAAAATATTATAATAATCTTATTATTATTAGCCATACGGTGCAAGGAAGCCTGAGGCTTATGCTGCACCAGTCAAAAAAATTTCCCGAGTTACCCTGTGGGGAAGAGAAAGAGAAGTAGAAAGGAATCACCAAGAAAGAGAAGAATGATGATATCCAGCTCAGAACCCTGGATGTGCCAAGCCCACACTCACTAGATGTAAGCCCCTTTCCTCTTTGCATATGTATCAATCACTTCATTTATTTTTTCCAATAACTCATTCGGGCTTTCTAAGCTTATCTTCGGGCAATTTTGCAATATTACAGTACAGATAGATATATATATATAACAGAAAGATTACTAATTCAAATCAAAAGCCACTGTGAAGCCCAATAAGGCCTATTATTATTATAATAATCTTAAATTATAGGTGAAACCCTCATACCTTTGAGTAGCACTGTTAATCTCTGAACACTCAATCGCGAATGATTATAATATGAATTTACTCCCCGTGTATTGTCATAAATGAATCAAGTTAAAATAACTATTAATTAAAATAAGCATGTATTCAACTCTCATATCATGTCAGGGGAATCGGAAAGACGGCGATCACCAAACTCCAACCAATACCACAAGCCATCATGAGAATTGAAAAACAATTGTCTTGAAATTCTAAAAACGACACTAATAAATTAATTCACACATAAGTTAAACTTTAAAACCGTTATTAACTTCTTTTAAGAGACCACCTTATTTGGTTTGTTACCTTATTCACAAGAAGTACAAAAGTGATTCGTGAATGTTATCCCCCGTTTTATAACAAATTAACGACACCTGACACTAGATTATTTATATAAACCAATGAATGAATTGCTATTTATGCATGTGCGTAAAAGTCCACGAGTCCGAAATATTATAAGGTCGGCGTACATTAATAGAATTAACATTTAATCTAATTTCTAATGTTTCGGCAATTAATAATTTAAAATATTCACGCTGTTTATTAAGAACCTTGGATTCACTGAAAAGAAACACATATCCATCAATGATTACATGAAACGTAAGTTCAGATGCACCCGCACTAGTTGATGTCAAATGTTGCTGTATCCTTACCGAAAGTAAATTTTGGGTCGAGCTAATATAAGTAGAACTGCATCCACCACAAGAAATATTGTAAACGATATTGTGAGCTTCCATGGTAGGAACTACATATGCCCTATATTTCAAGATAGCATGGAGCTTACTCATGGGCTGTGGAACAATCTTAAATTCAGTGTTCTCATGGCAACTCGTTGTGAAGGTATTCACAAAATGATATAACTTAAAACGATGCTGTTTTACTTTCTGATTTATTCAGATATAGCTATGTATTTCTGATGGGCTTGCACTATATTTATACATATTCAGTATTCTTGAATATGTTAATAAATTGTGTATACCAATGTTGTATATACGGATAAAATGTCCGCCCTGTCATTTGTTGTACCCGTCTCTAATTTATATTTCGCCTGTTGACTAATCTGCATAATGGTACCTAATGAATAACCCCTATTTAAAAATCTTTTTGTCAGTTCCGTGAGCTCATCCAATAAGGATTCTTGAGTAGAGCTGTACCTATATCATTATGAAACTGGTTAAAAATAATGCCCCTTTTATATGTAAAAGGGTGGTAGCTCGAAGGGTGCAAGAATTTTCCCGTATTTGTTGACTTCCTATAAATTTTTAAAAATATGTTTTCATTAATTCTGGTTAAAGTAAAATTTATGGATTATAAAATGTATTTTATAATCCATAAATTTTCCAAAAATTATAAAATTTATAGGCTACGACCAAACCGTCTTGTTTGCGATATACAAAGAAGGAATTAGCCACAAGTAGATTCTTGCTGTGAGAAAAAAAAAAAAAGGGGGGGGGGGGGATGTGAAAACCATAAAGCGAAACTTCTGACGATTGAAATAGTAGCTGCAGTAGACTCCTCTCTCTGCCTATACATCGTTTAGTCCTTCCCCTGAGAGCCGCGCGACACACTAATTACAATTGTATCTGTCACTGAGGAACCAATTCGGGCAAGCCTATTCACGACCTGCGATCCAGTCGTTCGATATATGATGAGTTGCAAGTAGACCGTTTGTGTGAAACACTATCTTGAGATGGTTTGTGCAAAAATAAAGGGAACGTAAAAACCATAAAACGAAAATGCTAACACTTCAAATAGTGGCTTTTAGTTACAATTTGTGCAGCCCAAAAATATTGCCCATTTAATTATTTTGAATTTTAGTGATTTGTTTGCACTGTGTACCACCTAAATACCACTTATGTGAATTGTTGTGCTTGACAAATTTGTGTAAACTGATATGGCCGCTAAAGAGTGCAGTAAGAAAATTTCAATTAAAATTAAACAAAAAATGTGCCAAAAAATTTCAACATCAGAGGTCTTTGAATGAATATTGAAATAAAAATTACTATTTTTCGACGGGGGGGGCCGAAACTCACCCCCAGATTCAACACTGGGAAGAACTTATCAGCAGATGGACACACTGCAGCCATAAAAGAATACACCTGGCTTGAAACATTTTCTAGGTAACATGTAGCATCCAAATGTTGCTCCACTGAGATAAAGGGCACAATGTGCAACACAAATACTACCCATTATGACAATGCCATCCTCAACCTAAATGTTTAATCCTGGCACTTTCTACTTGTCACATACTGGTTCTCTCATTATCCTGAAACAACAGGAACAGGAATCCTTCAGGCCAGGCAGTTTTTCCAATCTTGGTTGGTGTTAGTGTGTAGTGTTTTGGGCCATATTGAGCAGTATATAATATTAATGTCTATAAATTGTGAATATTCTGTGGCCTATTTGCTGGACAAAAAACCCATGCTACCCTTGCCTGAAACTAACTCAGCCACGTAAAAAAGATCAGTTTCCTTGCATCATTGAAGGGATTCGAATTCAGCTTTTTCACCCGGTGTGGGGAGGATGTTGATTGTACCAACTGTGCTACTCACAGGGGCTTTTTCCAATCACAGTGGATTCAGGAACATCTTGGTGTTCCTGAATCCACTGTGATTTTATGTATGTTGTACTGGGCTATTTTATTGACTGTAGCCCTTCTTATCCTGCACAAATCTTGTCAGCCTCTGTTGGCTTTCCACATCATCAAGCTGTTTCCAACCACAGGGTTTCCACTGGATGTTACTTAGTTATTGGATCAATCTCGATATGCATGAGTCTAACCTGAAAACCCCAGCAATGTCACGTTTCTAACATATTCACGCATCTGCTGCTGCCTACCATGGCATGTTCAACACGCGTCTCTAATTTATATTTCACTGTTGACTAATCTGGTAAAATTAAATCTTTCATTTTACTCATTCTCACTGCTTTATATTGCATGGTATGAATATGTGACACTGGAGGAGTTCTCCATATTGTGAAAAGGGGTGATCCTAATAAAATAGCCGCTGCATGTACATCAACACAAATAGTTGCACAGCATTTGTTCCAATATACTCAGGCTCTAGGCAGGACAATCGATCCATTTGGGTATAAGTGCCTAAATAAATTGGGCAATAGTTGGAAAATTAGCTATGTTCAGCGTCTGTACACACCTACTGTTGAATACATCAAAGAAGCCTGTTAAAAACCTTTATTTGATATATCTCCAGACCTGACGAGGAGGAGGAGATTAAGGGGGGCTACAGCACCCAGGTCCACAATTTGTCAAGGGGGCCAGCTGAGACCTTAAATTCATTTTAATAATCAGCAAAAACTTCTAAATTTAAAATAAATGTTTTTACCTTGCTTTGTTAGAATTAGCTTTTTAGCATTTATATCAATGAGTAAACACACATACAAACACAAGAAGGGAGGCATCATCAACTTTGCACCAGGGTCTGCATTAGCTCTCGGTGCCCCTGTATACTCTCATATCATTTTTGCAGATATATAATTTATAATTGCTTTTAGTGCATGAAAAATGACAGCATGTTATTTAGAGATCTTGCTAATGAATGCCATAAAGTATTTGTATGTTAATTGCATGTATTGGCTGGTTTTATTAGACTGAAAAGTTCATGCACACTGACAGGAAGTAATTCTTGAATTTGCATCAGCTTGGGTTCGATGATAATTGAATCAGGCAGTTTCTAGTCAGAGGGCAACTACGTTGCCTACTGTGTTACCTGCTTTAATATTTGCATCAAGGAAACTGAAGCCATGGGGTGTCTCTAACATCTTTCAGATACAATGTGATGGATAAGCTTGCATCTTTTTTGCTATATAACTCATTTTTGGTACATATAATGAATGAGCAAATCAATCTCACAAAGCCTCTGGGATCAATGAACCAGTTTGCATCCCACTGGTCTAAGGCCATACTGTGGATATTTTCTGGGTGATCTGCATGTTGTGCAGGCCAAAATACAAGGAATAATTCACAGGGATAACCCTGCTCCCTTCATCCAAGATCGGCTAACTACAGCTTTGATTGAAGCCTTCAAAAATTCCACCACTCTAACAGGGTTTCAGACCCATCTCTATAAAAGAGCAAAAAAGTTGCAAACCACACTACAGAAGCCTTCATGAAATTAACTGATGCCTCATTGCCTTGCTTTGGATCAGAGGTTAGAATGAGCATTGTAAAACTGTTCCAGTTTGTCATATGCATCATTAATGTCATTTATATGCACTAGCTGTCTTCTACACATAATCTGCACAAGCATTCCAATTCATTATTTTTCAAGCCTGACTTGGAGCAAAATCAACTAACCCTTACCAAACTAATTCAGCCCGTAAAATTTCTCTTCACTTGATGAGACTCAAATCCTGGCCTTTTACATTAGCAGAACAGCACTTGTCACAAGGAACATTAATCATGAGGGCTATTGCAACAAGTTTCCCTAAAAAAATCTCATCTTGACTCCTTTACAGTCAGGTCTGTCAAACACAAACTGCAACATTTAGTTATTTTTATGTTCCACTGCACAACCTCCATTGCTGTTCTTACCATATTAGTTAGATGTTATTGGGTAAATGACATGGTGGAACCATTCAAGATAGGCTCCCTATTGGAGACCAATGAGCTTCTGGCATACCACGTAACATTACGAGTGTTTATCGGTAGATACCACATTTCCACAGGAGTTTGTTGGATACCACATTGCTGACTTGTCAACTTGTGTAATTGCTGAGAGACTCCATATAAAGTTGAATATCGGTGACATTATCATGAAATGAAAGCATGATAGTATCAACACCGTCCAGTAACACACAGGAAGATCACTCCACATTGACCAGACAGAGAATACTCAGAAATATAGTACATCCTCATCAGACAGTTCTGCAAAGCAACCACCATAATTTTTAGGCAATGGGTTGTCTGTATGAACATACTACCATAATTGATCCAGAGTAGTAGAAATTGGTTCTATGGAGTGATTAATTTCAGTACACCTTAGTGCAAGTGTCAAAGATGTCTGGAGCATATCTGCTGTTGGTAGAGAACTGTAACAAATGAAGTTCAAAACGAGATTCAGAGGGGGGGGGGGGGTTATGGTATGGTGGTTTCTTGTGGTATGATCTGTGGCTGTGGGAACTATGGTTGTTGACACCTAGCACAACATTTTTGACAATTACATGCCCCTACAATGTGGAAGTTGTTTGATACAGATCCATATGTTTCATACTATCTGTGCTGTTCAAGAATCTACTTAAGTTTCAATAACCAGTGCCGGGTCCCAATTTTAAACCTATGGGATGAATTGCAGAACTACTGATGTGGAATGCATCCCACAGAAGTAGCTCACCTGATCAGTTTTGAAGGAGAAATGGAGGACTGTAACTGCTACAGTTTATTGTTCATTGGTGGAAAGCCTATAAAGGCCTGATGAGTGTCACTGCCTCACCTCAATTGCCAACAAGACATTGAAACAAGTAGCAGTGACAGTGCAAAATTGTATGTCCACATACTTTTTATGAAGAGTTCTGTATACATCAGTGATTCCCACTCTACAGTACACATAAGTGGTTTATACTACTGTTGTTAGGTTAGCTGTGTATTAAGTGTTTTCTTTATATTGTGATTGTACTGCATGTATTCTTTGGTCGGTTTACTGTTTGCTCAACAAAAAACCACAAACCCTCGCCTCAGACTGACAAACTCAGCCAATAAAAATTCCTCAGATCTTTGATATGACAAATTCAGGCTTTTTACACCTAGTATGGAACTCAGTAATAATCACAACAGCACTCAATTTGGTGGATATTTAAAATGCAGTTTGCTTTCATGGATAATGTACAGTATTACACTGGTCCATCCTCCTATCTTACAAAAAAATCTGACATATATTTCAATAACATTATGTTATTAAAATAACTGCAATTTATTGAGGCAACAATACCCTTGATCTAAGTATCAGCAGTGATTTTTCAAGCATTAAGAATCTGCAGATAAAAGAACCACTAGGTGGCAGTGATCACAGGGTACTGATGTGTGATTTACCTAAAGATGCAACTACCATCAAAGGTAAGGAGATGAGTGTTTGCTTTCAAAAGGAGACTAAACTGGTCTTAGAGTTTTTTAATTCTATACAGTGGGACCAACTAAAGTTACCAACAACAAATCCTAAATGAGAAGCATTCAGGGAAATAATCATAGAAGCCACTAGTCTTTTCATACCAATAAGAAATACAGTTCAAGGCTTACACCTAAATGGATATCAGATGAACTACTGAGACATGTGGCAGAGAAGAAAAATGTATGGGATGCATATAAATTATCATGTGATACAAAAGCCTATAGTAGATATAAACTGGTCTGCAATCAAGTCACAAAGGAGGTTAGGCAAGCCAAGGCAGATTATGAGAAGTCTCTGGCAAAGATGCAAAGAAAAGCAGTGAAGACTTCTTTACTTATATTATTACTAAAAGGAAGGGGCTGAATCACATTGGTCCACTTGATGTCTATCCTGCTCAGGTTGCTGATAGGCTGAATAAGCATTTTGCATCTACATTCACACAGAGGAATTCTTTAGAGCAGGAGATGCCAGAAGTTTTTCAAACTCTACAAGGAGCAACTTTGTAATAACTGAGAGGAAACTGGAGAGAAATTGAACTTAAACATAAAAAAGGCACCTGGGATGGATGAGATCTATCCAATTATATTAAGCGAGACAGCAAAGAGTTAAGCAAACCCTAGTCATAATTATGAAAGCATACTTAGATTCAGGAGAGGTCCCTGAGGACTGGAGATGTTCAAATGTGTCCCCCAATTCACAAAAGGTGACATGAGATATTATAGACCTGTTAGCTTTACTTCCGTTCCAGGAAAAATAACAGAGCCATTGGTAAAAGAATGTAGGAACATCTAGACAGGGGTGCATTTATACTTAAGGGGAGACCTTGTCTGACCAATCTGATTGTGGGATACATTGATGAAGGAACTGGATGCAAAAAATTAAGATATTATATACTTGGATTTCAGGAAAGCTTTTGATACTGTTGCACATAAGACTGCTGTATAATTTGGAGCAGCATGGAATTAAGGGTAGTTATTGTTATGGATAAAGGAATGGCCGAGTAGGAAAAGAGAGTGATTATCAATGGACACTGCTCTTTGTGGATTAATGTTATTAGTGGAGTCCCTCAAGGTTCGGTGTTGAGCCCATTGTCATTTTCTGTATTTATCGATGAGGGCATGCCACTGTTAAAAGGTTCATCACCTCCACCGTCTACCCTGCCATTCTCTATGGTGCAGAAATATGGGCCTCTGCTGCACATACAAACCTTAAGCGGGTGTACACTGCTGAATACTGGCTACTGAAATGGGCGAATAACAAGCTTCGGCTACCTCCCGCTACCACAACTACCATGATGGCACAAGCACTCGACATCCCGAGGTTGAAGTTCCTGATCGTTGAAAAGAGGCTGGTCTTCACAGCCAAACTCATCTCAGGCCAAATATCATCTCCAAATATTTGGAATGCTTGCTCTTGGAGGATTCCACAGCCAAGCCTAAGGTCGGTACCAGCACTTGTGGCTCACCACAACAGGCTTGTACTCACCGAAAGATTTCTGCCCAAGCAGATGCTCGCTGCCCTCAACCGTGTGGACGCCGACATCGACACCATAATAAGTAAAAAGAAGGACAGACACAAGTTTATCAAAGCTCTTGAAACCTGAATCACTGCCAACTTGTATTTGTTTTTCTTTATTTGTGTTCAGCTCCTTGTTTTTATGATGTATTTGTATTTCTTTTTGCATTTGTAATCTGTATTTTGTAGCCTTTTGTATGTGTTCGCTATATTTTGTAGCCATTTGAATTTGTACTTATGTTATCTATATGTGAACCCCTGGCGCTCGTCGCCGTGATGGGATATTGTGCTGTAAATCTACTTCACAATAAAGATTTATTTATTTTATTTATTTAGACTTAAACATTTAACATTGACAAATGCAAGGTACTGCACGTGGGCAGCAGTAAACCAAGATTAACGTACAACTGTGTGGCACCACACTCACAGGGCAACAGAGAATGAAAAAGACCTGGGGTAACTGTGCAGTCATATATGAAGTTCTCTAAATAGTGCAGACAGGCTGCAAGAAGAGCCAGTAGCCTGTCTGTACTAATCAGAAAGCTTCATATCTAACTGGATTTTTTCAGTGATATACAAGAATTTTGCTAGCAGGGATGAGGTGAATATCCTATTGTATAAGGCAATGATTAGACCACATCTTGAGTACTACATACAGGTCTGAAAGCTTCATTTTAGGAAGGATGTAAAACTGCTAGGGCAGGTACAGAGGAAGGCAAGGGGAAACAAAAGGCTTCAGTTCTGCAAACTGCAGCATCTGTAGAACAGGCAACTGCGAGGTAATCTGATTCAGGTGTTTAAGGCTTTGAATGGCTTGAGAAAACTCAATGCTGACTGGGATTCTTCCTCTTGGTCAGACTATGTACACTGAAGGGCAGGGCAAAATAAATTCAAACTGAGGAAGGATGGTTGCAGAATAAATGAGCAGAAGTTTGTCTTCAGCCAACGGGTCTTTGATTGCTGGAACAAACTGCCATTTGTTGTTCTTGTGGAAGTGGACAGCTTGGATAAATTCAAGGAAGAACTAGACAAACTATTGGAGGGGATGGATAGGTGAATAGGTTTTTTTTGTTTTTTTTTGGCTGAGGTCATATAAACTTACTTCTTTGCATCATTTGCCAATATTAATACTAATAACAAAAATATGCCAGGCAAGACTTATTATATTGTTTAGAAGACTGTGTGCATAATCAAAAGAAAAAAAGTGCAATATCTATTTAACAAATATATATCACTTTTGAAAAAAATTTTGGGCTTTGTGTGCATATTTCTTTGCGCTATTAATTGTAATGTCTATTAATATTAAAAATTACTGTGCCACAGAGAAAAACAGAAAGAAAATGACAAGTTGCAGTTAAAAATATGTTGATGTTCACACGAACAAAAAACACTAGTGAAAATAATATAGGAAAGTAATACATAGCTTTCGGACTGGAAGGTGTTCTTCATCAGTTGTAACCGTTTATCTAAAATAAAGAGCTCTATGTGCATTCCATGGCAGTCATGTATGGTGAACTATGTGCAAGTAACAATTAGAAGGGAATGTTTGCAGTTGTAGCTGCAATACCTGGGAACATTGTAAATGCCGACATTTGTCAGCCAAGACGATGGCCGTCTAAGTAATGGAATGGACATGACATCTTCTGTTTCAGTTAAAGGAATCGCTACAGCATGAGATGTGCAGTGACTCCAACCAGGCGCAGCAATGGTAATGGTGGGACCGATCAATAATCACAACGTGGGTCAATGTCATGCTGGGTCGACCAAAAGTGCTCCACATCCACTAAACGGATAGCTTTTTGTGTTCAGAAACATGACTGCTAAGCCTTCTGCCAGTTACCCAAACGTAGCAGCCAGCAGGAAATACGGTAGACTAATCCACTCAGCAGCAAGGAGGGAAACCAATGTTTTAACTCTTGAGACAAGGGATCACAAATTCCTGTCTGGGAGTTGCAAGCACTTTATCCCATGAGCCTCTAAAACTCTAGAAATCTGCTGTGATAGATTCGGCTAGAACGGGATAAAGGTGGTCAAGGCAGAGTCATTACTGTGCATGGTCCTGTGGGTTGCTACATGGACATGGGCCCCTATAGATCACACCTATGGGGTAGCCGCACCTCAGAAGCTCTGTCTTAACCATAGTAATCTTAGTGCATCTTTCATCCGCAGAACTAGAGTGGGTCCAGGCATGGGTTAGCAAGGCTCGCGCTTGGTGAATTGGCCAGCACACAAATCAGCTTGTGATAGACTGTCTTGAAACGTGTCCCCTCGTGCAGGACAAGAGTATCCAAGTAAGGAAGGGTATTGTCTGACTCTAGTTTGATGGTGAATTGAATGAAAGGTGACAGAGAGTTAAGGTGGTGCAAAAGTCGGTTACCCAACTCCGGGGAATGACCATAAACATAGCATCCATGTAGCGACACCAAAAGGCAATGGCATCTGGTAGACCCACAAATGCATGACTCTCCAACTGAACTAACTGGGGAATCTGCAGGTAAATGGAGTCACCAAACATGACGGCCCCACCAGTCTAAGGCCGGCATAAATGTCCTGTGAAGTTAGAGAAGTTTTGTTGCTCAGGATCTGGTCATTGTCCAGTTTGACTGGGATCAAAGTGAAAAGAGGCACCACATCAAATGAGGTCATGACTTGATCATCCAAGATGGATAGGGTACGATCTGATCTAGGAACTCCCCACTGTTAGAAATGGTGTTAGCGGTCTTGCCCACTAGGGAAGAGAGAGAGAGAGAGTAAGCTCGAGACTCGAGTTTACTCTCTCCTGAAAATCAAGTGTGTCCCCCCACAAAACTGTTGGACCCTTCCTTAGCTTTAAGAGCACTTAGTATATTTTGCATTTCAGTACAATTACAAGATTAATTTTAAAAAATGCTCTATATTTATGAAACAAACTCTCCCCAAAAAATGTAGACCCTGCACAATGTACATTAAGCTACTGGATGAGTTCTGGTTCTACTTCACCCTAAACTTCTCCCCACATGGATTCTTACATATGTCAACATGTGTCATCTTCATGCTCAGCATCATTTTGTGAATGTTTACAGTCATTAGTATGATACACAGCAGGGTCACAGTGTTGAGTTTATCTCTTCTATTGCCATTTCATGTACTGTAAGCTACTTGCAAATGGCTTTTTAGTAAATTACAGGGGGCTTACAACTATCTCATTTGTTTAGATGTAAGTTTGGCCCTACTTTTGGGCTCAGTGGGGGTGACATCTCTTTCAGTATTAATTGCAATGCCAGTGACCACACTACTGTTTTATGCAGTGACATAACTACAACTTCTGCATCCCTAAGATTTGGGAACACTTTTCCCCTGCACTCTTTGAAAAGAGTGATACATATTTTTAGGGCCCCTAAAACAAGATCACAAGGTCCCTGAACCAACAGTAATCCTACTGGTCTAGAACCCCTGTGGCCTTGGAGCAACTGCATCACTTTACCTTAGTTAATCCAGCTATGTCCTTCACATCCAGTACACAGGCCCATGCAGAACGACAGCTCTCAGCATATTGATCACTTACACCTGAGAAATTTTAAATAAAGAAATTAATGAAAATTATCATGTAATAAACTTCAGTATCTTTTATTCCACGTAATGTTTGACAAAATATTTTTTTTAAAAAATGTGTATATATATATACAGTGAAACTTCTAACGGACATCTCTCTACAACGGACATTTTCAAATTCCCCAACTCACCTCCATTGGTTTTAACGTGTTTGCAGCTTCTGTCTAGCGGACATTCTCTGTAACGGACGCGGACAGGCAATCTGCACTGTTTCGTTTAGATTAGCACTTCATTTGATCTCCCCATAACGGACAGCGGGCGAGCTTACGGCCCTTTTTCTAGGAACGTTTCTTCCACGTATTGCCTCAATCGTGTGTTTATTTTCTATTTCCAATTCTCTAAATTTTATCAATGTTTACGTCGCGGTTCTAAACCCTTTTTCAAGAATTTTAAGGCAAGTGTAAAACTTCTGATGAATTCGGTGTGTGCAGGGGGAGGGATATGGTCGGCCTTTCGTATTTTGAGTTTGAGTTTTCAGTTTTGTTCAGTGTCGTGTGAAGTGCACAATGTCTTCTCGTAAACATTTAACTTTAAAAGATAAAGTCGAACTCATTAATGTGTATGATCGGCAAAAAAAGTGTTCGCAATCTCGCTGCAAAATTCAAAATCGGAAAGACGCTAGTAAGCGACATCCTAAAGAAAAAAAATGAACTGCTCAAACAATTCTGGCAAACACGGAAATGATCAGGTTCAAAAATCATTCCCGAAAACTGTTGGTTTTTTTTTTTTTTTTTTTTTTTTGATTTGGTAGTTGTTGGTGCATCGGCTTCTGTGGCCATATTGCACCTCCCAAGGTTTTTGCAGTACTTTGATCCAAGCCCGAGGCGGGAATCGAACCCGCGACCTTTGGGTTCCCGGGTAGGTACTTTACCCACTCGGCTAGCCCGGTCGGCGAAAACTGTTGGACTTCAAATTGACAATGTTACGTATGAGTGGTTTTGTCGCGAATGTGCTAAAAAAAATTCCCATTAATGGGCCTATTATTAGGGAAAATGCTTTGGAGGTTGCGAAATCTATGGGAGTAAATGAGTTCAAAGCTTCTGTGGGATGGCTAGACAAGTTCAAAACTCGACATAAAATTTCTTGGAAAACCGTAAGTGGTGAAGGTGGATCTGTTGATACTGGGGTTGTAACAGAGTGGACCGTCAAATTGGAAGATTTATGTCGTGATTTTGAAGCTAAGGATATTTACAACTGGGACGAAACAGGGTTGTTTTTTAAAGCTCTTCCTGAAAAAACAATGAGTCTAAAAAACGAAAAGTGCCAGGGCGGAAAAATTTCTAAGGAACGCTTGACTGTACTATTGTGTACAAATATGCTGGGAGACTTTGAACAACCTCTTGTTATAGGAAAACCACAAAATCCTCGTTGTTTCAAGGGCATAAAGTTGAATCTTTTGAATGTTGACTGGAAGTCTAATAAAAAAGTGTGGATGACACGAGATATCATGAGCGAAGTTTTGGTTAAAGTGACTTATAAGTCACTTTAACCAAAACTTGATTCGTCAAAACAGAAAAATCATGGATAATGCTGCATCTCACCCGCACATTGAATTGTCCAACATTCAAATCGTTTTTCTGCCACCAAACACATCTGCAGAGTGTCAGCCCTTGGATCAAGGGATAATAAAAAAATTTAAACTTCACTACAGAAAACATGTTTTAAGACATCTCATTGCAAACGTGAACGATGTAATATGTGCGAGTGACCTTGCACAGAAAATCAGCATCCTAGATGCGATTCAATGGATTTCCTCTTCAGTAAACGCAATTAGAAAACAAACTGTCGTGAACTGTTTTGTAAAGTCTGGCTTCTCAAACGCAAAAATTGAAGTTGTGAACAGCAATGTGGAGCACCAAGAAGAACAAGAACTTCAACATCTATTGATAATGTACGATACTTCAGCTACAAGTGACCCTGGCTACAAAGATATAGACTCGAACCTCACTACAGAAGATGGTGCTCTAGATATCAACGACATTTTTCTAGAAGTTCCTCATGAGGATGAAGAAACGGAAGGAGGTCATTCTGTCGAAGAACATATTAACGACGAACCACCGATGAAAATAGAAGAAGCGCTCATACAAATCAATCGTTTAAAAATGTTTTTCGCCACTGAAGAAGATACTGAAGGACTTGCGATGGTTTCGTCACTCCAAACAAATGTTAAAAACAAAATTATCAGCCGGAAGAAGGTGCAGAAGAAAATAAGTGATTACTGTATGTATTTTTCTTAAGATAAATTCATAATATGCATAGTACAATTGTATGTATATTATTTACAAAAATATTGTGCAAAATCTGTATATAATTTAATTTAATTTTACATTAAACGTTTAACGATTTTACTTTATCTCTTGTGTATGTAATTGTATATTATTTACAAAAATATTGTTCAAAATCTGTATATATTTTAATTTAATTTTACGTTTAACGATTTTTCTTTCTTTCTTTTTTTTTTTTCTCCCTCAGACTGCTTGTTAGCGGACACTTCTCTCTAACGGACACATTTTCGTTCCCCATGGCTGTCCGTTAAAGGGAAGTTTCACTGTATATATATTCACACACCAAAAATGCCAATTGGATGAAGACATGAGCAAGTGTAACATCAAGAGAAAATAATACTATATTAAGTAATTTTATGGATATGAACAAGTAAAATTTGATAAATGTTATGAAATAATAAATAGCAGATTTCATGGGACCCATACCTCACTTTGAAGTACTAAGTTTTTCAGAGAAAAATTAAAAGAAAACAAGTCTAATATGAAGAGCATAAAACCCCATTGCTTACATTAATTCAAAATGGAAGGCAAATGTTTTTCCTTTTTTCAACCAGCCAAAAATCATACCAGGTTTCCCTCGAGTTATGCAATTGCATTGTTAAGCCACCACTAGAACTTTAAGGAATTTTCTGAAGGGAAAACAAGCTATCTGAAAGTGCATTAGAAATGTGCAAATATTTCTCGAACAAAACATTTAAAAAAAAAAAAAAAAAAAAAGCTGCTATCATTGGATTTTAGGCACATCAGCAAATTCATACCAGTTGCATCACTGTGTTACCTCTGTAAAAGTGTATGTTCATGTGTGATTTTAAAAACTCTAATTAGAACCAAAACTGTGGCATCAGGTGACTGTTGCATGATTAGTAGAGCACTCTTATAGTTAACCTTCCCCTACCCGCTTTCAGACAACACTTAAGTTTCACTATTGTGGAGCAACCCACAATGCAATGACAGTGTTCTGACCATTAAAGTATTCAATACATATGGTACTTACATGACACAGATGATTTTATGTGGCATTAAAATTGTATTCTAATTTAAAATCTTTATAAATTAATATAAAGAAGTGCACGTGTGCAAAAAAAAAAAAACAGTACAGTCTCATCTAGAATGCAACTTAGTCTTCTTACATTATTTTCTATGGGAAAATAATTTCAGGGAGGCACATTTTCACCTAACACATTTCCAGGAATGCATTAATTGCATAACTCAAGGGATACCTGTACAATATATTTTTCAAATTTAAATAAATCTTTATTGCTGAAGATATACGTACCAACAGCAAAGTACATATATATTGACGGAAAAGTTCTAAGACTGGAAAAATGACGAGGGGATTGGCAATTCTCACATTATGCAAAATATAGTCATTTGACCACAAGTGGTCAAATACCAATGTATATCATATTAAGTGGTGCATGAGTATTCATATACTGTATATAAAAATGGTGACTAACATAAAAATATGCAAATAACCGATACACAATTAAAGTGATAACACCTTTTATTTACAAACAATCATGTATACAATCACTTGCCTATTCCTTTAATAACGGAATTAAATCAATATTCAATTCATTCCCTGTTGACAAAATTTCATCTTGTCAATTAACAATTCAAAACGATTTCAATCTTGAAATCCAGTGCCTATCAAATACATTCATCTTTCTTATTATCTACAAGTTTTTATAGGTGACAAATGAATATATCTAGTCTTCATCACTTTCTTCAATTGTTGCCATTTTCTTTTTGCCCTCAGCTGCAGCCTTCTTTTTGTCAAAGTAATCCAAGTCACTATCTTCATCGTCATCATCATCTAGGGATTGGGATTTTGCTTGTTCAAGTCTTCTGGCTCTCTGTTCATCCTCTGAACCTTCTTCATCAGAAGAATAAATCTGTTGATGTTCTCTCAAAGCAGAGCCACCCTTCTTGTATTTATTTTTAATAGCAGCTAAAGAAATAGCACCATCATCGTCCTCTTCATAACGATCAGGTTCTAAATATGATGCTGTAAGACCACGTGAATGAGACTTTTCTTTCATGCGGCGCTGTTTGTTTTCCCTACGAATTGATGCTTTCAACCTGTCTTCTTCCTTTTTAATCATTTCTGAGCGGTGGGCTTCAGGATCTTGACCTACACTAGGAAGAACCCTAATCTTCTGTGTTTTCTGATTACGGTCAGCAAGAGATAATGTCATCTTACGATGGGTAAAACTATCTGTTGAATGAGGCCTGAAAGTTAATTTAGTGCGAAAAACTGCTTGTCCTTGTAACCCAGTCCCTTGCCGAATAAACAGATGATTGTTATCTCCTGCCATTACTGGCTGCCAATATACATCAAATATCTCTGAACCAAGGTGAAGAGATAAACTGTCATCAGACCACCTCACTACCCTTGCATTGCTTTCTTTTAAAGGATTTCCTAAATCATCATATTTATATCGCCATCTAATAGTATTTTCAACTTTCAATTTTAAACGAGCTCGTCCTTCTTCATCTAAAACTTCATCTTCATCAATCTCATCTTCATACCACTGTGGATCATATGGTCTAGTATCAACACTGAGAAAATTGGGCAATTTAACAAAATGAAGCTCTTTTCCTAGGTTTGTAGATATTCTAGGAATCTCAACTTCAATCCTTGTTTCGGGTACTTCAGGTTCATCTGGTTCATTTTCACCACCCAAATCGGGAAGAAAGTGATTTTCATTGACAGTTCTTTCATTTTCATCACCGCTTTCTTTCTGCCTAGCTTCTCTGTCTTCATCTGAACTAATATCTCCTAAGTCTTCACCAAAAATGTCCTGCGCATTTGTCTTTGGCGATTCACTGCCTTCTCTATCTTCCTCATTACTTAAACGTCTTCTCTTTTTTTGAATCCTTTCTTCTTCATCAGAATCTGAATGGTGCCTTTTACTATGAAATGAGTTTTCCAGACCATTTTCTTCATGTTCTTCATCTTTGTGATTTTCAATCATACCTTCATCATTTTCATATTCTTTGTGAAGGTCTTCGTGTGAGCCATCATCAACTGAGATCCGCCGCTTCTTATGTAGACTTTCAGAAATTTCATGTGCTCCATCATCAGACCCTTTAGGTGATCTAGGTCCTTCGCTCTCACTATCACTATGTCTCCTTTTTTTTACAGAACGTTCTACATCACTTTCTGACTTCATTTCTTGATCAGAATGTTGATATTCATTATCAGATTCTCTTTCTGATCGAGAATGTACAACATTCTGGTGTACATTTTCATCATCTGACTGAGCTTCTATTTCGGAATGCTCTCTTTCAGAATTCTCCTGGACTTCTGCATCAGAAGGTTCCCTCTCTGAATTCTCTTGGACTTCTGCATCAGAGTGTTCCCTTTCAGAATTTTCGTGGACTTCTCCATCAGAATGCTCCCTTTCAGAGACATAACGGGCTTCTGTGTCAGAATGTTCTCTTTCGGAAATGTCTTGTACTTCTGCATCAGAGTGTTCCCTTTCAGAATTTTCTTGGACTTCTGCATCAGAATGTTCTCTTTCTGAAGGCTCCTGTTCTCCATCAGAATGCTCCTGTTCTGCATCAGAATGTTCTCTTTCAGAATGCTCCTGTTCTGCATCAGAATGTTCTCTTTCAGAATGCTCTTGTTCTACATCAGACTGTTCACCATCTGACTGTTCTTGGACTTCATCTTCAGATTGTTCATTAGCTTCAACTTCTGAATGCTGCTGGATTTCATCCTCCTCTTCCTCAACCTTTTCATCTATTTCTGAATGTCCTGCTTCACTATGTTCTTCATGAATTTCAGACCCTTCTTCAGGTTCTGAGTGCTGCTGCATATCGCTATCTGATCTTTCTGGTTCCTCTTGTTCAGATTCTTCTCTTTCAGAGTGTTCCTCGTGCTCTCGGTGATCATTTTCACTTTCTTCATCTGATCTTTCTGCCTGGTGCTCATTTTGTTCGTCATCAGAATGGCGACTTTCGTATTCTCCTAAAATAAAGAAAACTGCTTGTTATTCATATTTCTGTTATTACTTAAAGACAAAACTGTTACAATATAAATTATTTAATAAATGTTGAAAAATCTTGGTGTATAGTCTATTTTGGTTATAGTACGTTAGTTCATAGTATCAGAAGTGATTTTTATTGTGCATTGTCTGTGCACCATAAGAATATTATGATAGACATCAACATGTACTTATATTGATATTATGCACCGAGTGATCACCGAATTATGACCACCCCTATGAAAACTGAATGCGACCCATTGACCACGTGAGGTTCGAGAGTGCGCAGTTAGTTGACCTACGTAGCATAGATAAGGTGTCAGTGGTTCAGTAGGTAGTAAAATTCCAAGCGTGATGGGTAAAAAGGAAGGATTTATCGGACTTTGATAAAGGACAGATGCCTTGATTTCCCAAACGACTGAACTGGTGGGGTGTTCGAGAGCTGCCATAGTTAAAGTGTACCAGGACTGGCATCAAAATGGTCAAACAATGACCTGACGACAAAACTGCAAAGATCAGCGAAAGGTTGATGTTGGTGTTAGAGGTGAGCGCCGGGTCCGACGACTTATACAGGCGCAGCACTGTTGAAGAGTTGACTACCCAATACAACATGGGCCAACCCGGAACAATATCTGGCATGATCATCCGTCGCATGCTAGCACGTATGGGCTATACCAGCAGGCGACCCGTACAGCATCCTCTCCTAACCAAGATTCATCGTCATAAAAGACTTGCTTGGTGCAAAGAGCATGCAAGTTGGACATTAGAAGGTGTGTTGGTCAGATGAGCCATGTTATTTACTTCACACCATGGATGGTCATGTACGGATTTGGCATCAATAACACGAGGCTCTTGATCCATCATGTATCGTATCAAAAGTGCAGGCAGGTGGAGGCAGTTGTATGGTGTGGGGAATGTTTTACTGGTGCAGCACTGTTGACCCTTGGTGCATGTGGAACAACGTATCAGTGGTCTCTGCTATCGTCAACTGCTTGCTGACTGTGTACACCCTGCTATGTTACACTTTTTCCCGAATGGCAGTGGTGTCTTCCAAGATGACAATGCGCCGGGCACTTGTAGCCTCCAAACTCCCCCGATATCAATCCCATAGAGCACTTGTGGGACACTATGGAAAAGTATATCAGGCATCTGGATACACCATCACCTACATAGCTAACCACATTACACACAGCTTGGTTGGCTATACCTCCTGAATGCTTCCGACATCTCATTGAATCAATGTCACATTGGATAGCTGCTGTACTGAGGGCAAAAGGAGGACCTACAAAGTATTAAGTAGGTGGTCATAATTCAGTGATCACTCAGTGTATATTGATATTTTTTTCCTTTGCTTTCTTTTCTTTTTTTGAATTAAAAGGCATCATAGTATTAACTAAGTTATGTTTAGCCTTTATGATTATTTAGATGTTCAGTTGTTTATGACCTTCCCTTCCAAGCTTTCATCTACTTCTTAATGTCCTGCTTCATGTTCTTCATTTCTTGTGTCATGAGGTTTGTTCAGAAAGGGGAAAGCTGATATAGCAGAAAAGAGATGTACACAACAGAAAGTCATTTCCTCACATGAGAGAGAGAAAGAGGTTCACATAAATAAGACATGGGCAAGAGCAAAAACTCCTTTTACAGTTCATTGAAAGAGCCAGGATCAAAACTCTTCTTGATGGTTTACTACCCAGTGCTGTGTCTCATGTAACTTTCACTGAACAGAAAGTGTGGACCAACTGCAGCATAAGGGGTTACAAGACCACACATAATATCAACTTTGCTATGAGCAAAATTTATATTTGCTTTTGACAAAGAAGGTTGTCCGAGTGTTGGCCATTTTATCTGTAAGTATTATTTTAGACAGTAATAGAACAGTGATAAACAAAAATTAACTGGCATTAACTGAGATTTATGTAAATCTACAGCAGCATGTTTGGGAAGCAACCAGAAGGAGTAATACTCGATCTAATTATCAGCAGTGATTATCATGCATTAAGAATTTGCAGATAAAAGCACCACTAGGTGGCAGTGATGACAGCATACTGATGTGGGACTTACAGATATAACTAGCATTAGGGGTAAGGGGAAGTGTTTTTGCTTTTGTAAAGGTGACTACAGTGGTCTCAGACAGTTTTTAAATTCTATACAGTGAGACCAACTGCTGATATTACCAACAGCAAATTCAAAATGACAAGCATTCAAGGAATTAACCTTGGATACTACACTTTTCCTACCAACTAAGAAATACTGTTCAAAGTTTAGGCCCGACTGGACATTGACACAAAGGCTACTTAAGCCATATTGCGCCTCCCAAATTAATTGAGTCACTTATGATGACTGGGAGCAGTGAGAAACTGTCATACATTTGAATTTGTCTTAAATAGAGAAAGAATTCAGAGATTTGCTTCTTTACCTATGGGCACCTCCGTAGCCAGGTGGGAAGGAGCAGCAGTGCGTGGCACACACTTCTTGATTAGCCCAGGGTTCGAGCCCATGACCACCAAATACGGAGGATGCAGAAAGGTCAGGGAGTGACCACCACATATTCCTGGAGCAATATGGCCTTAGTTGCTAATGCTCCTAAAAACCAAATACCAACAACAACAATCTTTACCTATGATGCTATTGAGAGACAGAGGTTGTTGTGGATCTGAAATAATACTGAAAGATGTTCGTTGAGCATTGCTGAATAAGCTACATTCAAGAAGTACAGCAGACTCTATTTACCGGGATCGGATTAACCGGGGTACAAACAGATGTTTTGTAAGTCATAAATAAGTGACAAGAAGCGACGTTATACGTTGTAATTAGGAGATTATTGTGCCTACCGCTCAAAAAAAAAAAAAAGAAGAAAGAAATGAAAAGTGGTGGGATATTTGCAGGTGTTCCATGCTACGTTTTTCTCTTTTTGCTTTGTTACAATTACAATTCCACCAGTGATTGGCATGCCAATGATTTCTTATTTGAGACTGTGGGATGGTGGCTTTTGCAGCTGTTAATATCTGCATTGTGTCAATAGCAGAAGACTATGATATCATCATCAAAAGATACTTGTCTGGTTTAGTTTAGTTTAGTTTAATTTTGTTGGTGGTAAAATTTCCTTAACATCCACCAGTGCTGCAGTAACTCAGTTTAGCCCCTCATCCACAAGTATACTTTGAGAAGTGTCCAGTGAATTATTATCTATATTCAAAGTTTAGAGAT
The DNA here is from genome assembly GCF_048544385.1 of Mastigoproctus giganteus. Lineage (NCBI taxonomy): Eukaryota > Metazoa > Arthropoda > Arachnida > Uropygi > Thelyphonidae > Mastigoproctus > Mastigoproctus giganteus. The sequence continues at coordinate 21,787,682 of NC_143580.1, forward strand.
GGAATTCAAAAGTAAATTGCAAAAGCATATTTTAAAAAGTCAAACTCACAAAGTTGTTAGCAATGTATTTGATATATGGAGGAAGAACAAAATTTGTAACAATGGACAAAAACCCCCACCGCCCACCATAAAAGCTTGAATCGCCCACTAGTGGACAGTAGGGACCAGGTTGGTGACCACTGGTTTAGAGGATTGTCATGTATGCCCACTCTATAGTTGGGAAGAGGATCAGAAAGCAAATTGAGAGATCTAATGCACTGGTTGACCCAGTAAGAAAATGGATGTAAGTGGGTAAGCCAGTATTCAATAGTGTCAAATTCTCTCTGTCAAGTAACATTTCAATAAGTTCACCAAGTCTGTCTGAGACCAGAGAACGTTTTGTTTTGTTTTAGTTAGTTGTTGGTGCATTGGCTTCTGTGGCCATAATGCACCTCCCAAGGTTTTTGCAGTACTGTGATCCAAGCCCGAGGCGGGATTCGAACCCGTGACCTTTGGGTTGCCAGGCAGGCATTTACCCACCCAGCTAGCCTGGTCGGCGACCAGAGAACCCCGTAATGGATGATGTCCATTAAAATCTCCTAATAAACATATAGGAGATGGTAACTGAGAAATAAGATTTACCAGTTGTTGAACTGTACGTGACTGGTTTGGCAGAAGATAAATTGAGACCAGTGTCAGAGTGATACCAATTACTACACGTGTGGCAACTGCTTACAATTGTATTTGCAATGGAATGCTTCTGGAGGGGACCTGCGAGTCTGTGAGTATGGCTATGTACTGATACTAATAGCCTCCTCCATGGCATGGAGGCTATTAGTATCAGATCTATCTTGTCTGAAGATAGTATAATTTTTGACAGAAACGGATATTTTTGTTGTTAAATTCATTTTTTGTAAGCATATGGCAGCAGGATTGTAACGGTGAATTAGTTCATAGATATCATCAATATTGCTGCAGAAACCTCTGCAATTCCATTGTATGATTTGTTCCATTATTTGGTTTTGTGAGCGGAAGAAGAGTCTGTTTGCTTTTTGTGAGTGGCTTGTTTATATTTGTTGGATTTTGATTTTTCTTTTCTTGAAAAATTTGGGCATCTGGAATCATTGCCTTCTTCCATATCATCATCTGCATATATTTCAAGCAGATCTTATGAGTTGATGGTATCATCCATGTGCATGCTTGATAGGTGAGATTGCTTCACCTCAACTGGATCTGATTTTTGCAAATTCTCTACTGCTTGACAATGGAGAAGTCTCTGGGATGGAACTATCAGTGGTGTATTACTGCATTGGTCTACTACCTTTGGTGGAGATGTATGCTGGATCGAGAAGACTGATCGAGCCCAGTCTGTGTGATACTAAACTCGGGGTAATAGAGAATGAAAAAAAAAAAAGACCTGTGAGTAATTGTGCAGTCAGATATCAAGTTTTTTGAGCAGGCTGCCAGAGCAGGTCATGGGGGTTCTTGTCAATAATTTACAGGAATTTTGCTGGCAGGGTATATTAGGTAATTATCCCTTCGTAGGGATAATTACCTCCTTTGAGAGGAACAAAGGGGTTCTCTGAGCAAGAAAGGCTTAAGTTCTGCAAATGGAAGTATCTGGCGACTAGGCACTTGCGAGATGATCTGATTGAGGCGTATAAGGCCTTGAATGGTTTGATTTTAACAATTGAGTCATAAGTTACTTACTAAGCTGTTTTATTGATTTATTAATATCCTAATTTTAATTTAACATGTAAACCCTCTTGTCTCCTTGGCTGTTTTTAGATATGCTGTTATACATCCCTCAATGCTGACGAGATTCTTCCTCTTGCTCAGATTACAAACCTGAGAGGGGGCAGCATAAGCTCAAATTGAGGAAAGACAGTTGTAGAATAGATGTACAGAAATTTTCCTTTAGCCAGCAGGAAAGTAGTTGATTGCTGGAACAAACTTCCATCTTTCATTGTAGAAAGTTGATGGCTTAAATAAAATCAAGGAAGTGGACAAACTTTTGGAGCAAAAAAAATGGGTGAAATGAGAAGTTTCTTTTTTTATTTTAGTTGACGCTGTATAAGCTAGCTTGCTTGCTTGGCATAATTCACAGCTGTGTTTGACATAATTCACATTAATCCAATCAATATCAGAGAACACAATATCAGAATTGGAGCACATAACAAATCTAGTGCTTCCCAGGCAGCTGGTACGCACAACAATGTATAACAGCATGTCTAAAAACAGCCAAGGACACAAAAGGGTTTACATGTTAAATTAAAATTAGGTTATTAATAAATCAATAAAACAGCTTAGTAAATAACTTATGACTCACTGTTAAAATCAAATCCAAGAGGTATACACTATATAGTCACAAAAAACAATGTATTAAATGAATATGAAGATCTAGATAATTTATGATTTAAATTGATAGAGATCAATATAAAATGGGGTTAGCATCAAAGACTGTCTCAGAGGAGGCAAAAGCAAATGAGCCTCTCACTGTTTAGGCTAATTTATTTGCAATGAATTCAGCATTTCGTTTATAATTATATCGACAAACAGGTCAGCAGATCTGATTTAAAGTCATGATAGTACCTGAAGGAAAGCCATATCTCTTCTGCTAACATAAACCAGTTTATTATTAACCAGCAATAGTATTGCATAGCCTGACAAGCCCTGCAGAAAAATATTCATTGCCCATGAGTCACTGATTTGGAATTGTTATTTGTACCTTCTTAGTTGTTCCTTTAGTTTTGTATATGCTGCTGTTTTCCTGTTTATATTATTGTTCACTTTGTATAAATGGGAACATCTGAGGAGCAGGGAATATTGCTTAAGTTACTCCACTGTCTAGTATGATCGGTTTATAACGTGGTGAAATACTGCTTATTGTAAGCTTTCTACTATTAAAACGCTTCTAAAAGACACCATCTCACCTATGTTGATATTGTTGGGAAAAAAAAAAAGAGAAATTCTGGTAAAATTTGTAGCCACAAACAATAATAGTAACCAAATCCAAAAAAAACCCCAGAACATTATTCTGAGATTGGTGTGCATCATGAAAGTAAAATTTATGCTTAAAGGGAAGAAAATGGAGATCATCAGATTTTCAAATCTTACAAAAGGAAGAGCTTCATTCAGTTGGACAAGTTGTGCTATATATGATATATGCAAAAATACTATATGCTGGTCCATAGTAATTTTTCATACCTTAATGAATTTGGCAGGCATCAATTTTCATGATATTTCTTAGTAACAATACACATGAAAATGGGTACTATGCAAAGAAAATTATTCATACGAAAAATAAAAATTATCGCTCTAACGGATGGGCATATGAAACAACATATTGCCATGTATTAGTCGTGGGTGCCACAAAGTTTGAAGGGGAAAACAGAGAGAAATATTTCATACTATTTAATGTTTATAATATTCATTACACAGATGGGCAGTATTAATAGCATTTTTTTCTCATTAAAATTGTTATTTGTTATTTGGTTTTTTTTTTAGGAGCATTAGCAACTAAGGCCATATTGCTCCAGGATATGCAGTGGTCATTCCCTGACCTTTCCGCATCATCCGTATTTGGTGGTGACAGGCTTGAACCCCGGTCTAATCAAGAAGCATGTGCTACGCACTGCTGCTCCTTCCCACCTGGCTACAGAGGCGCCTCTCATTAAAATACGTTAATCTCAAAATGAAGTTTCGTGCAATGCATGTGTCCTTAAATTTGGCAGAAATTAAGTTTCGTGTTTCTATTAACAAGCCTTATATAAAACTTCAATCAATTAATAAACTAAATTTCCATTACAACTAATCAGTATTTTAGTAGTCAAAAACACATTTACAAATTTTTTATTTTTATTAAACAAATATATAAATAAATTTAATAAGCACTACAATCTATTGATAAATGATCAAGTATTGGTATATACCAAGCACAATTCAAAAAACTGACTACTTTTTCAAATTTTAAAGTTAAAATCTAGGGTGAGGATAGGCAATACTACTGGTGTCAAAGAAAGAGGGGCAATACTACTGGGTAAATATATTTTCCCATTTATACTGGCAGTCACATAAGGGGAGTTTACAAGATACTAAATATTACTGTATTTAGCAGTCACCCAGGCTAGAACCACTGTGAACTCAAACATGTGTACTACTGCACCTCTGCATTTACCACCAGGCTGCATCAGGTCTAATGTCCAAGCCAATATTATTTTAGACCATGTTCTAGTAATTGTTAATTTCATATTCTCAAGGCAATACTTTTCTCCACTTTGGACTATCTGTCTAGTGAAGCTGATGTGAAAAATACAATCTTCAACCCATGCAGGACACTGGGCCTATATGGTAAAAGATCAAGTATTGGTATACTCTAAGAACAATTCAAAAATCTTCTGAAACTATTTCAGTTGTTGTTATTTGGTTTTTAGGAGCATTAGCAACTAAGGCCATATTGCTCCGGGATATGCGGTGATCATTCCCTGACCTTTCCGCATCCTCTGTATTTGGTGGTGACGGGCTCGAACCCCGGTCTAATCAAGAAGTGTGTGCTACGCACTGCTGCTCCTTCCCACCTGGCTACGGAGGTGCCCCAACTATTTCAGAACAGTTTTCTGAAATAATTCTAGTTCTTACCAATCATCTGCCTCCTCAAATTCATTGCATCAACAAACTGTACTTATGAATCTTCTGGCACTACTAGCACTACCCACTTAGCCTTTAAAATAGGGATGGCAAACCCATGGCACGTGTACAAATTTTTTGGGCATGTGGAATTCAGAGCATCTCAAAAAAAAAATTTCATCAAACTTCATGCAGTGATTTGTTCAAAGTGGTGAGACGTACTGACAAAATTGTGAAACAAAATTAAGAAAAAAATTCATATATTTCACACCAGAACGTTCAGAACATAAGTTAATGGTATGTGAGAGATATTATCCACATTCAGTATTTAGTGTAGTCCCCTTCATTGTCAATTGCGGTTTGTATGTGGCATGGAGATTGGAGACTATTTTTCATTAATTCCCAAAAATATTTTAATTGCTATTTGGCCTTTACAGATTGTTTAGAATGTCAGCTCAACTAGCAAAGAAAAAAAATAAAAAATGTTCAAATGAAGAGGGGAGTAGCAGGGAATTTCAAGAATCTTGGAGTGAAAGTTCTGGTATGATTAAGAAGGATAATAAAGTGAGGGGATGAAGCACTAAGAAAAGGTATAGAAGAATAACCCCACTTTTTTTAATTAAATTTTTAATTTCCTGCAGGTTTTGAGATTTTGTATAGACATCAGATAATCAAATTAAAGAACAACTGATATGGGAATTTATTTTTATTATTTTAGTAACACATGAGAATATGTATGAGTGAATTTCACTTGTTTCATGGATAAATACAAACATTACACAAGGAAGATATGGGTCTCCAAAGTTTAATCACATACTTTTTGTCTTCAGTTTTTCTTTCCACAAATGGAGTTTCCAGAAATTCTTACACACAAACACTAGCTACTACTCCTTATTTTGAAAATCACTTCCAAATTAGAAAATGTATGCATTCACACAAAACGTCATGTCATCTGCAAAACGTTGAACCATCATCATCATCAGCCATTTTCAATCCATGTTGAAACATATTTCATGCTAATTCAATTTCCAAACTTTTGCCTTGTAGCAATCACAAGTCCAGTCTCTGTGCCAGCAGCTGTCACTACCTATCTCTACCAATGAAGGAACAGTGCTGATCAAGAGAAGCATGACTTCGGCACTTAACTCTAGCTGCAAAAATCAGGATAGGAAAGAAGCATCCCATTTCAGAAATCTTTGAAGACAAGGGCATAACCATGTAATTGAATGGGAAGAAATTGAAAATTTGCAGAAAAATATAACAATAACTTATGTTAAAGTTGTTATAGCAGGCTTTTCAAGGTCGTATTCAAATAAAATATATAAAAAATTATTTCATCTAATTTAGTCATGCTGAACATGATTCAAATTACAAGCCACCCCTGACAGACAAAATGATTTCTTTCATGTATTTTTGATAAATATTTCCTGGGTACACTGTACATATGGGATTTAAAATATGCAACAGCCTTATAATTTTTCAATACTGATTGCCTTAATGAATGAATTCAATATGTTCTAAACGGTAAGTCATGTTAAAATTACAATAAATCTGGATAAAGTCTGTCTTCGAACTTTACTAGTTATATATATATATATATGTAATTTTATCAAAGCTGAAAAAAAAAAAACTGGCAGAAATTACCTCCTGAATGGATACTCCTTTCATCTGCTGAGCGTTCACTCTGTTCGACGTCAGAAACATTTCGTCCTTCATCATCAGATCCGCTTGCTTCCTGATAACGTGGAGAATTGTACCCATCCGGTTCTACATCAGAATGCACACTCTGTTCTCCTTCGGACTGTGCACTTTTATCTTCCACTGGGGAACGAGGGCTGCCAGAATAGCTACTTTCTCTCTCATCGCTTGAAGGTGAAGACGAATCATCACTATCGTAATTTTCACCTCTAGCAGGCATATCAAATGGTAAGCTAAAGAAAATACACAACTTAAATTAACTATCATTCACCTTCTACACCTAAACATACTTTGGCAGGATTCATATAAATATGCAGTACGCTGCATAATGAAAATCTCCCAATCTTGAAACCACATTTACAATTTCAGTTTAATCAACCTTACACAAAACATAAACTCCGGTATATAAAGTTACTTATAGGTGGCGTCATGATCAGTGCCAAAGAAATACTATCCCCAGTCCCATGGCATATATGGAGAAAACAAGAGATCACAACACAGGAAGGACTTGCTTGTTATTACCATTCAGCACAGAAAAATATGCAATGACTATTTATTTATTTATTAGGTTGATTGTTAAGTTAAAATCGTCCCTTGAACAGCATGCAAGTAAGAGGGAAATGTTTACAATCCAGAGAATTAATTTACAAAATAAAAAAAAGACTTCGTGTAGGCGGATGCTACACTAAGGCGTTGGCACTCCTAAGCGAGTGCCTACTCGGCCTTACCGTAAAGCCGATCCTGGACTATGGGTTCCAGTTAGTACTTTTGTGACTCGGTTGTCTGTTGGAAGATAATAGTTCTGTAGGCCTTACTAGGGCATAATTTTACAATTAATTTGAAACTGGTTCAGGATTTCCATTGTATTTAGATGGACCTGTTGAAACTTTTCATGGGGATAAGGGCGGAGAGAAGTGATTTCAATTGTAGACTGCATGATTGTCTCAGACTTCGTGAATGCAGGATGATAACTGACAGTACTGGCATATCATATCTACTTGTCAATAGTTTGGCCAGGATATATATATTTGTCCTTATAACGATAAACATCCAAGATGTCCACTCCATATTTGCGTACCTCTTGAGACAGGAAAGAGAAATTGGAAAGTCTTCTTTAACCAGCTAAGTAGCCAGTATTCTATGCTTAGGAAGGTTTTGACGTACGTTTCTGGAGATGATGACCAAATGCCCAAAAAAAAAAAAAAACTATTATTTTCAGGCCACCGGAATAATTAAATTCATCTGCTGTGCAGTGTGCCTTATGCTTGTTAATTGTGTGTGTTCTATGGCCGATTTGTCGGTTTTGCTGGAAGAAAAACCCCAGTTTCTGGGTGGGGGGGGAGCTTGCTATCTACGCATGATACCGACTAACTCAGCCACGGAGTGAAAAAAGCTCATTACAGTTTTATGGTTTTTCGTACAGCAAAGAGCAAATTAACCACGGCACACACCCAACTAACAGACATTTTTATATATGGCGCCATATGGCCTCAGTTACTGGTGCACCTTAAGCCCTACAATAACAAAACGTCATTTTAGAAAGACTGTAGAACTGCCGGAACGGGTGCAGAGAAGGCAGTGATTTTGGTGAGGGGAATAAGCGGGTGCTCTTACCAAAAAAAAAAGTTTCATTTCTGCAAATTGCAACGTCTGGAAACTAGGCACCGAGGAGATCTGATTGAGGTGCTTAAGACCCTGATTCTATTGAGTAAGCACAATGTTGATGGCATCCTTCCACTTTCTCAGACTACACACACACATGTGGGAGTAAAAATTGAAACTGAAGAATGGTGGTTTCAGGACAGATGTTTCCCTTCAGGCAGAGGATAATTGATTGTTGGAACAAACTTCCATCTGTCGTTGGCAGTTTGAAGAAATTCAAAGAATACCTAGACAAATTGCTGGAGGGATGAGCAGATGATGTAGGAGGTCTTTTCATTTGACTGATGCTGAAGTTGCTTTCTTAGATCATTTTACCACTACTACACTGCTCAACAATATTAACAGAACACGAAGTAAACACAGTGCAACTTGTGCAGCACAAAATTAGGAGTGTGTAAAGTAACGATGAAATGAGGAGATAGAGAGAAACTTCGGACAAGAACGAAGGAAATAGGGGGTGTATAAATATAAACGAAAAGTTCACATCGCAGAAAACATCGCTCTAAAGGCTAAACAGCGATGAACCATTCTCGATATGAGTGTCTATACGATTCTGTGGAAAAAAATCTCATTCTTCCACCAACGCATACCTTAGCTCACCAAGTGACCGAGGAGTTGGCTGTCGGGGTGCAATGCGACGTCCAAGGGCGTTTCACAGATGTTCGATCGGATTTAAGTCTGTAATTGTGCCGGCCGTGGCAGTCGTTGGATATCTTCAGTTTCAAGATATTCCTCCACCACTTCAGCTCTGTGTGCAGTGGAGTTGTCGTGCATGAAAACAAAATCTGGGTTAACCTACCCCTAAAAATCGCACACAGGGTTCGAAGATATGTTCTCAGTACCTCTGAGCAGTTACGGTACCCCTATAAAAAACATGAAGAGGGGTACGGCCGTTAATCATTATTCTATCCCACGTAAGAACACCGCCTTCACCGTAAGTTTCCCTACCTCTGATGTTGGAGGGAAGCAGTTTGTCTCCAGATGAAATGATGTCTGGAATCTGTTTGTAGGCTAAAACGGGACTCATCAGAGAACAGAACATGTACTGTATGTTGTGACACAATACTCCCGTTACCAGCATTTCAATTACTGGCGAGTTGCGCCACAGTCGCCCTTCTGTTGCCACTTACCATCCGGGAGAGCCTTTGCTCACCTCGATGACCCGTGGTCGTCTAACACCTCGCCAGCGGTTCGTCGGTTTTCCCTTCTCGGACCACTTTCGGTAGATACTAACCACGGCTGACAGTGAACATTCCACCAGCCGTGCCATGCCGTTTCGGATATGCTCTGACCCAGTCGTCTGGCCATTACAATTTGGCCTTTGTCAAATTCGCTTAAGTCCGCTGCCTTTCCCATCTGAAGAACAAGAGTAACACTGATTAACGGAGCTCAGTATCAGATGTTTTTTATACCGTGTCCCGACCTGCGCCGTAGTTCACCTTCAGTTCCTTCGACTTGCATAACGGCTCACTGGCCATAATATTTTGGCTCATCGGTGTAGAGCAATACATCGTTTTAGCATATCAATTTTTTATATCTAAAATAAAATGAGTACTTATCCATTATTATATACAAAAGTACATCAAATCCCAACAAAGAGGACCCTCAGCCCAGGCAAGGAGTCCCCTTCTGTCCCTTCCTCTCTCGTGCCAGGGGGAAATCCTGAACTGTAGGACCGGCTCTAATTACATATTACCTTTTATTTTATTTTTAATGCGATCCTTGTGCGTTATCACTAATTTCACGATATACCTAGATTTTTCTGCTACACACTAATCTCTACAAAACCAATATTACTTGTAACATTCACTAAAATCAGGTGGTGCAAGTTCAAAATATAAGATAGTTATAAAGTCTATAGCAATTTAAAAATCTGCAAACGAAGCATCATATAGAACAAATCTTTTTATAATTGTTGGATTTTAGGTGCACATCAGCTTAGACCATATTGCGCCGTTCGCTTTTGTAAACGTAAAAATTATAGACATAAAACATAACACAAAATTATTAAAATTCGACATCACAGAAATGAAGTCACACGGAAATTCAATAAACGTAAGACGTCCGTTTTTAAGATAATAAAGCACTCAAACCTAATTTGATTTATTTCCGATTTGGAAATACGAGTATGTACATAACGGAATCAAACGTTTCTTGGTACTTTACCACTTCTTCAGTGACTGCAAAGGCACTAGTAACTAGAGTTATTATTATGTAATTTTTTTAAATTCTAATAGAATTAAACTAAAAAAAAAATATTTTTGTAAATCAAACTCCGATTTAATTCGAAGAATTTTGTTTTAAGGTTAATTTTATATAAAGCAGTAATATTAGGCGCATTATGGCTTTGCTGCCCTTGTGCCGTAAAGCTCATTAACAAACAAACAAGCAATAAAATTAATAAGCACTTACCAGCTGTCTTAAGCAAAAGATCAGTTATGTCACGAGAACTTAAATGATTTGTTTATGGATGAAACATATATATATATGCTACTGTTGTTTTCTTAATCTCATTACCAGGTGGTTTGGTGGACAAAAATTTAAGGGATTATTTTTATAGTCTAGATACCAGGGTTTACTTGTGCCTTGTGAGTAACATTATTGTAGCTATTGGCTTAATGGATCTAGGCAATACTACGCCTGGGGCAAAAGTGTTATGAGGACGCCCCCATTATATCAGGTAGTCAATCTTTCAGTAATCCCAGGGGCTCACATCTGGTGAGTATGGGCTTGGCACACCCAGGGTCCTGAGCTGGACATCATCATTCTTCTCTTTCTTGGTGATTCCTCTCTCTCAGGATAACTCATGGATTTTTTTTTTTTAATGGTGCAAGGAAGCCCGAGAATAAGCCTCGGGCTTCCTTGCACCATATGCCTAATTATAATAATAATAAATAGAGTAGCTGGGGTTGTCGACGCCCGGAGGCAACATGTCTTCCTAGCGTCCCTGCTTGAGATAGATAATTCCTTCAGTTTGCACCCCTGAAGCTCGGCGCCCTGGGGAAATTCCCTCCTGCTATGACTCTGAAACTTTTATCAATTTATAAAAATTACTATTGTAACGGTCTACGATTTGCATATATTTATCAATAAAATACTTTAAATAATACAATAAATATAACAGAACAAAAATGTCAAAAAAGAAAAAGTAATCTACAAATATTCGTTTATATCTACAGAGAATTTAATTCTATACAAACTACAAAGAGAGTACATATAACTACAAAAATATTAGAAAACCAGTAGTTTATGTTTATATATCTAGTATAAAATCTCAGAAACAAAATATTGCGAAATACTGTATAGTACTTTTAACAGTGTGCTATCATCGGCATAATTATAGATAGGATTTCCAGTCAATGGAAGAAGGTCATTAATATACAAGAAGAAAAGAGTGGGGGAAAGATCTGAACCTTGGGGGACACCGGCATTAGTGGAGAAGTTAGCAGACAGAGAGTCATCTACCATCACCCTCAGTGAGCGATCGGAGAGAAAACTGGATAACCAATTACAAAAAAAAGTTGGTAAACCATAAGATATAAGCTTGTTTAGAAGACCTTTATGCCAAACACGATCGAAAGCCTTTGAGATGTCAATAGCAACTGCTTGTGTTTCAACGAATTTTTCCATTGAATTAGTCCATAAATGGGTAACATACGCCAGAATATCACCAGTGGATCGACACTGACGGAATCCATACTGGCGATCGTTGATCAGACGGGAGGTTTCTAGGTAGTTTAAGAGTTAGCATTAGCATTAGCATTAGTAGAGGCATTTGATGCAAGAAAGCAAGCTTATGCAGCATCAGCCAAAAAAAAAAAAAAAAAAGTAACATAAATAAATAAAAATAACCACTTCCACTTCACCCCTCTGTTCGTTCGAAATACCTGTCCAGCTGAGCCTTAAACTTATTTAGGCTATCAACTTCCACGACAAGGGATGGAAGTCTGTTCCACCCACCAACCACCCGCTGGCTAAAGGCAAATTTCCGCACATCTATCCTACATCTGTCTTTCCTCAATTTGAATTTATGCCCTCTCAGGTGATTTTTCTGAGCTAGAGGAAGAATCCCATCAGCATTGAGCATGCTCAAACCATTCAAGGCTTTGTACACCTCTATCAGATCACCCCGCTGGTGCCTAGTTTCCAGACACTGTAATTTGCAAAACTTAAGCCTTTCTTCGTAAGAGAACCCCTTTGTCCCATTCACCAATCTAGTTGCCCTTCTCTGTACTCGTTCCAGCAGCTCTACATCCTTCCTGAAATGAGGCCTCCAGGCCTGTATACAGTACTCTAGGTGTGGCCTGACCATTGCCTTATACAAGGGAATAATCACCTCCTTATCCCTGCTAGAAAAATTCCTATATATCATTGACAATACACCATGAGCTACTCTTGCAGCTCGTCTGCACTGCTCAGAGAACTTCATATCTGCCTGCACCACCACCCCCAGGTCCCTTTCATTCTCTACCACTGTCAGTGTAGTACCACAGAGTTGATACGTTGCTCTGGGGTTGCTGTTTCCCATATGTAGTACTTTACATTTGTCAATGTTAAACTTCATTTGCCACCTCGAAGCCCATCTGCTCAACCTTTCCAAATCCTGTTGCAGCAGCATAGTGTCAGTAGTGTCCTTGACAACCCTGCCAACCTTCGTATCGTCTGCAAACTTGGACATTAAGCCTGATATACCATCATCAATATCATTTATAAATACAGAAAACAATAAAGGCCCCAATACTGAACCCTGAGGGACTCCACTAATAACATTAGTCCACGATGAGCAGTGTCCATTGATTACCACTCTCTGTCTTCTCCCCCTCAACCACCCCTTTATCCATAGCAGCAACTTGCCTCCAATGCCACACTGCTCCAATTTGTGCAGCAGTCTTCCATGTGCAACAGTATCAAAAGCCTTTCTAAGATCCAAGTATATAATATCAAAGTTATTCCCTGCATCCAGTTCTTTTGTGACTGCATCATAGTATCCAATCAAATTGGTCAGGCAAGACTTCCCCTTAACAAAACCATGCTGTGTCCTAGCTATAACTGAAGTCTTGTCTAGATGATCCTGCAGTGCTTCTTTCACCAGTGCCTCCATTAATTTTCCGGGAACAGAAGTTAAACTCACAGGTCTATAATTACTTGTGTCAGCCTTTGATCCCCCTTTGTGAATTGGGGTCACATTTGCACATCTCCAGTCAATGGGTACCTCCCCTGAGTCCAAGGAAGCTCTCATAATTATGGCTAAGGGTTTGCTTACCTCCTTTGCTGCCTCCTTTAATATAACTGGATAGATCCCATCCACCCCAGGTGCCTTTCTTGTGTTTATCTTCAACAATTTCTCCTCCACTTTGCTCTCAGTTATTACAAGATTCTCTAGCTTACTGCTAGAGTTGAATACACCTCTGGCATTCCCCTCGCTGAATAACTCCTCATGTGTGAATGTCGATGCAAAATATTCATTTAGTTTGTTAGCTACCCGAGCAGGGTCATCAACAGTTGACCCATCGATCTCAAGTGGACCAATCTGATTCATCCCCTTCCTTCTAGAGTTTACATAAGTAAAGAACTCTTTGCTGTTTTTCTTCGCATCCCTTGCCAAGGATCTCTCATAATCTGCCTTCGCCTGCCTAACCTCCTTTGTAACTTGGTTACAGATCAACTTGTATCTATCATAGGCATCCGTGTCACGTGTTAATTTGTATGTATCCCATGCATTTTTCTTCTCTGCCATATGCCTCATTAGTTCATCTGACAACCATTTAGGCCTAAACCTTGAACAATATTTCTTAGTTGGTATGTAAAGCCTAGTAGCTTCCACGATAAGTTCTTTGAATGCTTCCCATTTTGAATTTGCTGTTGGCAATATCATCAGTTGATCCCACTGTATAGAATTTAAATACTGTCTCAGTCCATTGTAGTCGCCTTTACGAAAGCAATACCCCTTCCCTTTACCCCTAATGGTAGTTACCTCTTTGAGTAACTCCCACTTCAGCACACTGTGATCACTGCCACCAAGTGGTTCATTTATCTGCAGATTCTTAATGCATGAAGAATCACTACTGATAATCAAATCAAGAGTATTACTCCCTCTAGTTGCCTCCCGAACATGCTGATGTAGAAAACAATCATCCAATAAATCCACAAAAGCCTTGCTACTGTGTGAGTGACCAGCCCCCAAATTCCAGTCAATATCTGGGAAATTAAAATCCCCCATTATAAGACTCTCTGATTTACTGGCCCACTCTATTTCTCCGAACAGTTTCTTATTATACTCATCAGAGTCATTAGGCCTATAGCACACTCCTACTCTCAATTTTGATCTCCCAATGCTTATGTCACACCAAACTGACTCGACACTGCACTGTCTAGCGATGTCGACTGGCTTCACTTCCTTGGATTTTATGTGTTTCTTAATTAATAGCATAACCCCTCCTCCCTTCCTATCCTGTCTATCCTTTCTGTACACATTGTACTCCCCAAATTCCAGTTCTGCATTTCTTATATCTGTGTGACACCACGTCTCTGAAATCCCCACAATATCTGCCTTTGATGTTTTGAGCAATACCTCAAATTCATCAAATTTATTTACTAAACTCCTAGCATTGGTGTACACACAAGTATACATGCACCTGTTCTTTTTCTTAGCTACCCTAACACAACCCATGTGTTTACTTGTACCCCAATGATTCCCAGCAGTCTCTGAAATATCCTGCATCTTATTTTCCAGGCTGCGGCTCATTCCAATAGAAGCAGTGCAAGAATCACTTTCACCTCTGCCAGTGGCTACTGTTAATCTATTAGTCCTTGTATCCCCCCAATCTAGCAGTTTTCCGACCCACCTAACATTGCCTCGATAGCATCAGCAAACATTCTTGCACCCTTTCTATTTAAGTGTATCCCATCCCTGTAGAAGCAGTCTCTCCTGTTAACAAGTACAGACCAGGCTGAAAAAAATTCTACCCCTTGAGCCCTGCACAATCTTTCCAGGGCCGAATTGATTGACAGGGCTCTCATCATATACTCCCTCCTATCGTGTCTGGGCAGAATTGCAGACACTTTCAATTTCAACCCTAATTCACGGCTTTTTTTCATCAGTGACCTGTACTTGTCAAGTAATTCCGCCGGTCTCCTACTCTTAATGTCATTAGTGCCAACGTGTACAACTATATCACCTTTTGTGCCCTTAAAAGATGATATCCGCTCTACAAGGTCATCAACTTTTGCCCCTGGCAGACATACCCTGGTCCTATTCCACCTATCCTTTTTACAAAGCATGTTTCCCGTTTCCCTGACAATAGAGTCACCAACAACTACTAGTTCCTTTGGGACCAGCGCATTCTGCCTTGGGGGTTGCCGCTGTGTTCCGCGATGACCAAGTGCAAGCTCTGGCATTGGTGTGGGCAGCTGAGAGCTTGATGGGCCCCTCACTTGTAATCCTTCGAGGGCATCCACCCTATCCTTCAAGCTCTCATATAGGCCCATAACAACGCTGAGTTGTCGCCTTATCTCCTTACACTCCTTGCATCGCGCACACACAAAGACATCCCCCATGGCAGTATCATGTCCCATACTTGACTGCTCCGCAAACATCAAGCAAATAGTGCATCTTACAAGGCTGTGATTCAGAGGACAACTGCCCCCCTCAGTTCTCCCCTGGGCCACAGCATTCCCATTAGCTTGAGCCCTTTGCTTAGCTGCTCTGGTTTGAGTCATGATTTAGATTTACTTTCAATAAAATTTCAATTTCTGTACAAAATTAAATCCTAAACTTGTATCCAAACACAGTTATAACGCTATATTTATGTTTCAGTAACGAGTGTTATCTACGGAATATTTACGTTTCAGTAACGAGTGTTATCTACGAAATATTTACGTTTCAGTAACGAGTGTTATCTGCGAAATCCCTTTATATAACTTTCGTATCAAGTTATGTATTAATTATTTGTTTTTACTAATTATTTATGTTACGTAACCTAAGTGGTTATATGTATAATTAATTATGTTAAATAAAATTAATTATATTACGTTTGTAATCTAAGTCGTTATATGTATTTATTTAAACGTACAATTTAACTGCTAACGAAGTTCAACTAACGCTATCTAGTACGGTATATCGTATCACAAAGGCGGGAAAATTACGAACGGTTAGCGGAGTTGAAACACGTGGAAACCTTTACCGATACTTTTATGCAATTACAAGGCCGAGTAAAGAATAAATACACCAAATTAATCAGAAAATCACAAAATAATGTTATACTACTAAATTTAAATCAAAAGTTTTAGAAAAACAATTTCAAATCAATAATTAACAAAAATCCACTTAGCGGCTTTGAAAACGACCGTCTCTAGTAGCCTCGTCATTTAGTAACTTCGTCATTTAGTAACGTCATTTAGTGAGTTGGTGGTTAATTAATTTCTCCATTACTTTAGAAAGAATAGAAGTAATTGCAATAGGACGATAATTGGATGGGAAGGATTTGTCACCCTTTTTAGAAACTGGCTGGATAAGAGCAAATTTCCTAGAAGAAGGAAAACACCTTTGGAATAAGAAAGTGAAAAAAGGCGGCAAAGAATAGGAGTAAGTTCAGGAGCACAGGTTTTGAGAACAAGTGGAGAAATACCATCAGGACCTGGAGCTTTCTTAGCATTAAGATTCGTCAAAATCCTTTTGACGGAAGACCACAGAAGGCATTGACTGGAGCGTGTTGGGAATGGTGGGAGGTGTTTTACCAAGATCATTAATACGTGAGTTGGAAGAAAAATGGGATGCAACAGGTCAGCCTTATCTTTGGCCGAAGTGAGAGCAGAACCATCTGGTTTTGACAGAGGTGGGAGCAGAGATAGGCAAAAGTTGCGGCCAATAGCTTTCGTAAGAGACCAGAATGCTTGGCTACCATTAGGGCAAGAAGCAAGTTTTCTACTCTTAGCCCGTTCAAACTCTAGTTTGGACTGATTAATAACTGCTTTATAATTGTTGTGAGCTTTGGTGTAGGCAGAAAACGAAACTGAAGAATTAGAAACAGGCCAATTACGATATCAACATTCTTCTCTTGAACAGCCTTAGCACATTTATTGGAAAACCAAGGTTTAGATAAAAGACGAGATTTTAAAGTGGAGTGTGGGATAAAGAATTCCATTCCTGCAAGAATAATTTCACTGACACAATCTGAGCAAACGTTGACATCAGAAGTTTTGAAACAGTAATCCGACCAAGGAAAAGAAGAAAAGAAATCTCGCAGGTCATCCCATTTTGCATTCTTGTAATGCAAACAACACGGGGTTGGGAATAGCCATGAGATAAATGTTCCGTTGGAGAAGAGACAATCACCAAGTTGTGATCTGAAGTGCCTAAAGGACCTCTCACTTCGACCGTATACTTAGAGGGGGTTGTTTGTGAGAAAAAGATCAAGCGTGTTGGCTGTATGATTAGGATTGTCCGGTATCCTTGTAGGTAAATGAACAATCTGTGCAAGGTCATTAGTAATTGCAAAAGCCTCAGCCTCTCGACCAGCTGGGTCAGTATGACTAGAAAACGGAAGCCAGCTGCAGTTGTGAACATTAAAATCACCAAGGAAAATTACCTTACTGTTAGGAAAGTTGGAGTGGAGAAAGTCAAAGAGCTCCAAGTGATTAGTGGAGTAGGGAGAACGATAGCGACAACAGATGAATTTTAAACAATGAGTTAGACAGATTTTAAGCCAGAGAAGATCAAAGAGAGGAGATTCCAAATTGCCAAATCTCTGACAGGGAGTATCAGAACGGACATATGCACAAGTACCACCTTTGAGGCGGAAGGAATCATACAGCGAATAATTTGGGCATCTGAGATGAGCAGTAATGGAATCAACTGATAACTGAGATTCTGTCAGAAAAAGTACATGGGTTTGGCAGACTGCAAGTGGAAATGGACATCATTGAGATTAGAATTGAGACCACGTATATATGTGAAATGAATTAGGAAGTGTTTGGGAGGTTTAGATCTTTTTACAGATAAGCTTGCTCTATTAGTTTGACAATTCATGGTGTATTCAATAGTAAGAAAAAGTGGGTGGGACATGCTGTATGAAGTAATGAAATTTTTGGAGATGGCGTACACATGGTAAGAATATACCCAGATCCTTGACATAACGTAGCCTCGACAATGCTCCCCACATACACACTACTCGGACTCCCTCCAGTCACTATCTGGCAGAGTAGAGGTAGCAAGATTATACACTAGCTGATCTGGAAGCCTCCTAGAGAGTTACCAATAGGTTCAGTTCGGTGTACTAACTAGCGGCCGGCCTGCAAACACCGTTTTAGAGCTGTACCCTCGAAATGTAAGGGATATTGGATATCGCCATGGTGTTCATCATAACCTCAAAAGTCATCAATCATACTGTATGATGGAAGAGATAAATTAATTTAATTTTTAATTGATTGTACACCCAGTTAGTTTTGCATCAGCAAAACCTACCTAATATCTCTTGGGGATAACGTTTGTCAGTAGCAGAGCCCATACACGTCTTGGTGTGAAGTACACAGGGTGTGTGTTGCAGAGTATCCTGTGGTAGTGGTACCCATACTTTGCATAATGTACAGTAATGCCCACACATTTTCAGGTAGATGGTAGTGGCATCGAATGCCCTTTGCTCAATTAGATTGGGACCAGTTAAGAGGGGTGACCATGGGAATTCATTATATTTTTAAAACAAGTTAGTAACCTACCAGGCCATGTGGCATGGAATTTTGTTTGGATATACTGTCACTGTAAAGGGCATACTTAGTTGGTGACAACAGAAGGGTGGGCATTCTCATCAAGCACTGATTAATGATTCAGTAGGAACCTAGGGCATGCCATGAAAACAGACCCCAAATCATAACACCACTGCCTGCAGCCTGATAAACACTAAAGTGCATCCAGTGCAATGGTCTAATCTTGCTTTTCTCCAAATGCACATATGCTCATCAGCATGACGGAGCTGGAAACAGAGATCATCAGACCAGGTGACAGATTTCCACATTGGTGGTCCAGTGTTAGTGCTAATGTGCCTATGCAAGGTGGTTTCTTGTGTCTATCAGTGAGCATGACTTGTATAGGGCCTGTGCTGGACATTAGCTTGTATAGGGTATGGCAGTCAATGGCTGCCACTGGTCTATACAAGCTAACGTCCAGCACAGTCTGTGTGGATATTGGTCTTGCTATTCCTACATTGTACTGGGTGGTCAGCTGAGCTGCTGTGCTAAAAAAGGAAACACATGCTACATATCATGGACATTGACCATACACGTGGCTGTCCTACGTATCTTTGGTTAGTTGTTCAATGGCTTTCGAGCTAGTCTCAGTAAAGTAGTGATGCCACAGAATGGGAGAAATTAACCATGTTGGCTGTTATTGAGATACCAGCACCTGCACTTCTTGCCCACACAATCATTCCACATTCAAAGTCAGAAGCATCTTGATACCAACCCATTCTTCCTTGCAGACCTCAAAACTTGATTGCTACATGTGCAAACTACAATCTTATAGGGGCTGTTCCCAACTTTGAACATTACAGCAGCATCACAGACCAGTCCATTCCTACACATGGGGTGTTGCAAATGCAAAGATAACTTAGGGTATACAAATTGTGACTTTCCTGTGAATAAAGTGTAAATTATCCCGCTCTCCATTATTAGCAAGAAAAATTGTGGTTCCACTGTACTCAAGAACTGAACAGTACAAAAACGATAGCATAGTATTTGCTGTTCTGCACAAGCAATAAGAACTTGAACTCAGATATAGGTATAAACTATTATTTTGTAACTTTGGCTTTGAACCACTTGAACATTAGTCTGGCCCAAAAGGCATTTGTTTCTTTGAGACATTTTTCAACAGTGCAACTTCGCACATACTGTCAAGGGCATCAAGAACAAGCATGAGGTCTTAGGAGAAGGTGGGGGGGAATGGCCTCACTGGAACTGCCTTTTCATCTGTGCTTCCAAGATGCATCCTTCCCTCACATAGAATCTGAAACTCTCTTCTCAATGCTCCTGCATATGGCAATCCTCATCCTCTGTGAACTTAACCTGTTTTTGCAATGTTTGTCCATTTTTAAAACATGAACATTCTTATAAGGAATTTTATAACAGGTTTCGCACACATTAAAAAAGCAAACTTGAAAATTAATGCCTTCTAAAATAAAAAGTCCATATCTGACATGATACACCAAGTGTCATGCTTAGATAATGGGGCCTCTTGAAATCAAATTTATCTCTGTGATTTTTTGGAAATATACGGGAACTTCATGAGCAAAGAACATCAGTACTTAGAAAAAACTGCAAAAGATATTTTTATTACAGTATTGCTTTTGATTTTTTTTTTGTCAATTACAAATGGATGAAAGCTATATAAATGTTTTACAAAAAAAAAAAACAGTTTAAAAGATATATAAGTCAGATTACTGCTTCATTTAAGGACCACCATGATAAAAAAGCTAATTATTGATGACTAAACTAATTATCAATGACTCACTAATCTCGCTCACAAAACTTCAAGGCAATCCCATAGCTGTAATACTTTTGCACACATGCCATAAATTATCGATCACACTGCCCAAAACTGATTTTTAAATTCTAAGATTACTTTATTATATTTTACTGTCTTCAAATGAAAGCAGAATATTCTTTTTTTATCATTGTGCCATGAGTGACTTGAAAGCAGAATTTTAAATGTGGAAGAAAATTTTACAGCAGTCTGCAAAATTGTGAAAAGGAAAACAAGGTGGCTGCTAAGTAGGTTTAGTAAAAGCACTTTATAATGTAAAGTATTTAATTAGTTTCTTAGAATAAGAAGACAATTATTATGATAGACCCAAATGGCCCAACAAATAAACTAGCTGTGTTTTAGATTTATCTGATGAAATCCAGCTTTGGGCATGGATTTTTGATTCTGTAATATATATACAAAGAGATACAAAGATACAAAGTTAATTATATAAAGAAAGCTTAGGTTTTTGAAACATAAATCCAATATGATTTTTTTGGTTGGATCAAATTTTAAATCAAATTAATTCTCAAAGTAAAAACATCTTAATGCATTAAGATGTTATAATCACGACATCTCAATAGATTTTTATTTGTAATCAAACTGAAATATTATCTAGCGGTCATGTAAAAAACCTATTCTGAAAATTTTGTCTACTTTAACTAATCTTAGAGATATGTTTGACAGATGAACAAATCAAATAATTAAATCTCTGTTAAAAGAAAAAAAAAAGGCTTAAAAAGGAGCAAAATACTTCCCAGTTTAACAAAACCCTTGGCCTACATCTGTCCTTCAGGTTTGGGAAGGGGTCATGAATTGCTGAAGACAGTCTAAGGTCCCTCCAACTCATATCAGTATGTCTTTATATGTTATTATGAAAAAATTTTGACACATGCAGATAATGTTATCTGATATCTATTTTGTTATATATATATTGCTAAGTTTAATAAAATGTTCTATCCTATAAACTGGCATTTATTTATTGCCTTTGGATTACTATAGTATTAGTATTAGCAGAGCAGATGATGCAAGCTTATATAGCATCAGTCAAAAAAAAACAAAACTAATTTGTATACCCCTCTCTAACAATCTGCCTAATTCTTCCTTAAATTTATTAAAATCACCCACTTCCACAACACCAGATGGAAGATTATTCCATCAATCAATACTCTCTGGCTGAAAGTAAATTTTCACATCTATCCTTTTTCAATTTAAATTTATGACCCCTTATGTGTACTGTCCAAGAAAGGGTAAAGATATCATTTGCATTTAGTGCACTCAATCAGAAATTTGTGAACTGAAAATTTACTTGGTAAGAGCACCCTTTTGAGTTTGAGTAGTCTCGTTGCTTTTCTCTGTATCTGTTCTCATAGATCCCCATCCCTACTAAAATGAGGCTACTAGACCTGTACGCAGCCTAGCCATTACCTTATACAAAAGGATAATCACCACTGTTTTTGCTGGCAAAATTCCTGTATATCCTTGCCCTACATTGATCCTATGAGTTGTCCTAGCAGCCTGTCTGGACCATAAAATCACCTGTAGGCCTTTTGCATTTTCCACTACCTTGAATGTGATACCAGCCAATTGGTATTATATTCTGGGATGACTGTTACCTATATACAATATCTTGCATTTATCAATTTTAAACTTTGATTACCACTTCTCAACCAATCTGTCTAATTTTTCTAAATCTTGTTGCAGTAGCATTCTCTGATTAGCATAATTAACCATCCTGCCAACCTTTGTATCATCTGAAAACTGACATTAAGCTTATATGCTTTCATCAATATTGTTAAATACTGAAAACAGTAAGGGCTCCAGCACTGAATCCTGACAGACATCACTAATAACATTAGCCCAAGAATAACAATGACCATTAGTAATCATCCTGTCTTCTGCCACTCAACTGTCCCTTTATCCATAGCAGTAATTTTCCCCTAATGCTGCAATGCTCCATTTGTACACAAGTCTTTCAAGTGAAACAGTACAAAGCTTTACTAAAATCTAAATACAGGGTTATTCAAAATGAAGTCCGGGGTTTCAGAATTTTTTTTTTTTTGGGAAAGCACATGTGTCATAATGATTTGTAGCCATCTCGAAAGAATGCATAATATCTCAAGTTTCGTTCCCACGCTCGCGATGTTCGGTATGCTGCACGGCTAACCACCAGATGGCGTTGGACACGTACCGCCGTGCAGTCACTCGTTTGCCTGTGACGCTAGTTCTGCTCTGTTGCGACATGGCTTCGGAATGTAATGAGAAAGCTTTTACTGTGTTGGAGTTTCATGTAAGTAAATCTGTTATCGTTGTGCAACAGCACTTTGCTGACAGAGTGATTTTTTCTGATGAATCGACCTTCCATTTGTCGGGGAAAGTGAATAAGCAGAATGTGCGATTTTGAGCAATTTCACTAAAGGCTCTCATATTGAACATTTATGAGGTAAGTAAAAAAACTTCAATACTATCCTTGCATTCTGGAAATATTTCTTTTTTCCTATGTCTGCTCATGTGTGTACAGGAATTGTTTGAAACCCCAGACTTCATTTTTGAATAACCCTGCATATGCTATCAAAATTATTTTTTGTATCCCAATTTCTGTTACTATATGGTCATACAAGGTTGCCCCTTAACAGATCCATGCTATGATTGCCATATAACTGCAATTCTGTCAAGATGATCCTACATTACTTCTTTAACCATTGACTCCATTATTTTCTCTGGAAGAGAAGGTGACAGGCTTGTAATTATTAATTTTTCCTATTGATTTCCTTTTGAGAATCCGAGAGACATTTGCACATCTACAAACTGTAGGAATCATCCCCGAATCCATGATTGCTCTCATAACTATGGCAAAAGGTTTGCTTATCTCTTTTACTGCTTCTTTTAATATAATTGAGTAGATTGTGTCAAACTCCAGGTGCATTATTAACTTATCTTTTGTACAGCCATCAAATCAGAGGGTTAATACTTAACACAATGTATAGGATGTAAGTGGATGTATTCAGGACAATGCATTGGATGTAAGTGGCTGCAGACTTTAAATACATTCTCCAATTATATTCTTTTGCATTTTTCTCACCAGTTTTACTCTACACATATCACAAACAATAATATCTGTGTCTGTCCTGTTATGTTGTGCTAAATGGTAATGAAACTTGGCTTTAAAACATTTGGCTGGTATGATATGATACTCTGTCAAGCCTGGAGTCATTACTGGAAATCGTCTTCTGGAAGTCCTTTCACAGTTGTGCCATCACACTGCTCTCAACATCTTAAAAGTAATTGAAAAATGAGATCCTATCTAAGTTTCTCAGCTTTGGAAACATGAAAAAGTTGCATGGATCTGTCACATAAGTATGGTAAGAATTCTGGCACTAGGTCCTTGTTTTTTTTTTTGGACAAAACTCCATTACTGAGACAGCTGTGAGAAGTGTATTATCTTGCTGCTATATTTGCTTGTTCAGCTAAAACATTCAATCTTTTTCTAAAAAAAGAGCTGCTGTAAATATTCTAAACTTGAAGGTAGAATGCTTGGCTGACTGTATTTTGGTGGAACATTTCTAATAGGCAATTCCTTTGATATCAACAAGATCAGCTTGGGTTTCAAAGCATTTACTCATTTTATTATTTTTCTGACATGCAAGTTAGTTCAAGTGCATCATTTCTACATGCAGCCTGCTACTAAGTAACTAGGAATTGGCATCATTAAGTACATCTCATATTGTGAATACCTTCACGAGTCACCATGATACTTCAAAATTGCAGTATCATGGTGACTATTTCGAATAAGTAACGCTTCAACAATGGAGAAGACTACTGTTACTTATTTTCAGCAGATACCATCACCCAGACGGCACAATTTTGGAGCTTGTTGGCTCCTAATCAGAGGGTGGGCAGGTACCCTGATGATGCAACGATGACTACCCAGTTGCAAAGTATAACTCCACAATATGAGATGCCAAGTGGTGTGCAAGTAATCTGTGCTCTATGTATTTTGCTAAATTTATTCAAATATCTCACCCCAACTGCTGAGAGGAATCCCAGTCCTGGCCTGGGGCATGGCAAAGACACTGCAGTGTGCATATAAAGTCAAAAGGCATGTACATCGAAAAGGACCAAACTCTTTAACTGCTGATAATGTATTCTTATTATTTTTTTATTTTTTTTGTTTTTTTAAACCAACCTTAACACTTTTCAGAACTTCACCTATTCATAGTCCATCCATTGGCAAATACCGATATAAACAGCAAACCCAAATTTGTTTGTATGCATCAAAAGCAGATTCACTGCTGATTGCTGGAAAGTGTAGGCGAAGAAACCTATTAGAAATGCAGTTTAAAGCTGATAAGTAATGAATATGTAATTTTACATAGTCAATGTAAATAATTATACAATGGGTTAATCGCTTCCTTGTGCCTGATAAAAAAATTCTTGTATATCAGTGACTCAACTCTATGAGCCACCCTAACAGCATATCTGCACTGCTCAGAGAAAATGGCAGACTACACAATTATGTCCAGGTCTTTTCCTTTCTCCACTACCTTTCGTGTGGTACCACCCAACTGATATGTTACTCTGGGATCACTGCTACCCATACAGGAAATTTTAAAGCTACTCAGTTAGGAAGGAAATATAAATCCTCAATAAAGATCTCTTATTAAAAAAAAAGTAAAAGCAAAAATAAAAAAAAATTGTTAGTTTGCAGACAATATTTAAAATCAATATTTTCGACATTGCCTAAAGTGTCTGGTGGTGCAACTAGCATTTATTTAAATCATTGTATACAAAAATATTAATTGGTTTAACATATTTCATTGCATAAAAGGGATTAATTCTAAAATAACAATACTGTAAGGCATAACAAGCAAACATTTTAAATAATAATTAGGAAATTCAACATTTTTTTCATTTAATTCTAAAATGGTATTAAGTCTTTTATGCATTTTATCACACTTTACAAAAAATAAAATATTAGTCCAAATCAGTAGTACAAGCTGAGCACTCTTGCAACTGATAAAAATTTTGTAAAAAAAAAAAAAAACATATCCTACATAGGATACTGTTTTTCAAGCAAATGAATGAAAACCGATTATTTTACTAAATAGAGCCAAATATAAAATAAAAGGTTGCCAAATCATAAAATGCATAAAATAAAATAAAAGCCAAATCATAAAATGCATAAAATAAAATAAAAGCCAAATCATAAAATGCATAAAATAAAATAAAAGCCAAATCATAAAATGCATAAAATAAAATAAAAGCCAAATCATAAAAGGTTGGCATAAAATAAATGAAAATTTTACTTCTATTTTGCATTGTAGTCGCTCTCTTACACACACAGGCAAAAATGTACACTGTTTTAAAAAACAGTTCACAGTATGCTGTACATTTTCATTCTCAGGCAACAGTAAATCTCATAAAACACACTATTTCTTTACAGCTAGTGTTCATACACAGTTGTGGCATATAACTGTTATTTTGTAGTTAAGCATATCATTATATAATTCATTATATCTTAATACAAATCATTCAGTTAAAATTATATTTAAATAACAGTTGAAAAAAAAATAAAATATTTGAAATATGCACAAGTCCAGTATAGGTAGTATTAGTTGTGGAATTATATGCACAAGACTGTAATCCTATAAACTTTACTTGAAGCTGAAACCTGTCTCAGAATCTCTTGTATTCAACATCTGGTACATGGGGATGTTTTGAACAGCTGATATACTATGAACTGCAGTAATTTAAATAATGTTAAATAAGTATTCAAATCATTTTAATAAATGTGGAGTATAATATTGATGATTCATTGCCTTCAGTATTATTTCATAACCAATGACCTTTCCTGTCAAAATAAACAAAAATAAGATGTAATTTTATATTTTGTATAATTCGAAAATGACAGTTATAGCGATGAATTAGAAAAAAAACTCTATTTTAGCTTTCTTCCTTCTCCTGAAAATACTTTAAATCTGTTCATGCATTTTTCTTCATGTTTCTCTTGTACTGGTATTTTATTTCTATTGAACACCAGAGTTCCAATTTGATAATCAAAGTTCGGAAGTCCGCGTTTTTTAACTGGCTGAGGCGAAAAATATTCAACTTCAGTTTCTTTTATCTTTCCATCTAGTCTATACCCACGACTCCAATTTTTAATACTATCATGGGGTAAACTTTCTGTATCAACTTTAGAACTGGTCGGTGGAGAAGAAAATTCGACATTCATATCACATTCAATAATCGATACGGCATTTTCTGGTCGAGTTTGTAAAACGCACAGCTCATATACTCGTCTATTATATTCGATAGCTATAATATCGTCCACTGTAAGGCAGGCAAAATTTCTAAGAGCACTTTCTAATACTGCTTTTGGATTTGATATATCAAGAAATTCATACGACATCGGTTGAAATCTAGAAAAGGTTGCAGTTGGCAAAGCTGCACTTTCTATTTGAAGTAAATCGCTTTCCTCCAGAAGTAAATTCCTCATCATCCAGTAAGGTAAATAAACTTTTCCCTCATCAGCAACAAATTCTAACACGCCACAGTGTGTAATTCTGTTTGTTTTATGGCTCGTTAATTTGAAAAGCATCGGATAAACAACATTCAATCGAGTAAGGTAATCTAGGGCCGAAGGCGGCATTATAATTTTGCCTCCATTCTCAACGTCATTCCTGATATCTCCTGACAACATCGAAATAGAGTAGCAACGATAATACTTTTTGAAAGGTCTTAGATGCGCAGCAAATAATACTTCGATTGGAAACATTTCAAAATAAACAAAATTTGTTCAATATCATTAAAAATAATGTCAACAAGAAATTTAAGCAAGGCGAAATACAGAGTAACGCAGACGATTATATTTATATTAATTAGTTACCTTATAAGCCTTCAGATGTCACCACATATTTCCGTTCTAACTTCGATCTTCGACTACGACAAAGTGATTAAAATATGTGAAGTGTAAATTCATTTATTTATTATTCGGAATGCAGTGCAACTTCCATATAATGCAGTTTTGGAGAAGTTTAACGTTATTATTATTATTCATATGGTGCAAGGAAGCCTGAGGCTTATGCTGCACCAGTCAAAAAAAAAAAAAATTTTCCCACGTTACCCTGAGAGAGAGAGAGTCAGAAGTAAAAGGGAATCACCATGAAGGCAAGTAATTTGTTGGCTGGAGGCATAGTTTGTATCTGTCTGTATTTTTCAAATTATAGGACAGTGGTCACTGCTGTGAAGATCAGTTAATGCTGTCCAATCAAGGCTAGGATGAATGGATGAGGAACATATGAACAGGTCAACAGTGGAACTTGATTCTGTAGGCAGGTGAATATACGTATGTACACCAGTATTCAGCAATGTTAAGTGATGGTTGTCAAGTATGGTTTCGATTATCTGCCCTCTCTGGTCCATGTTCGTGGAACCCCACAAAGGATGATGAGCAGACATCACCAGGACGGCACACAGTTTGGGGCAGTTGATTCAATAAATCATCAAGTTCTGCAGTGGAACATGAAACATTTGGTGTAATATAAATAGAGACAAGAATGAAAGTAATGCCAAGAACAATAAGAACGTCTACGGCTTCTAATGTGGTGCAAATCTGGATAGGTTTGGATGGTACATAAACTAAAATTGAGAATTGGGGGGTGTAACTTGATGATAAATATGTTTCCTGTAGACAAATGCTTGACGGATCGTTCTGGCGCATTAAATATTTTAATTCATCTAGATTGCTTCTTAGGCCTCTACAATTCCATTGAATGATTTTCTGTATTATTTGAGTTTAGGTTAAGTAGATTGATCTGACCGCTTTGTTTTCCCTCGATCCTGTTTATATTTTTCTCTTGTTTTGAAAATACTAGACGAGCAATATCCATCTCGTCCTCTGCATGTAGTAGGAGAACTGTACCTTCATTACCCAACTTCTTGTCAATTTCCATACTTCGATCAGTTAGTTTATTCTGGGTAGGATTTACATTATTTTCCTTAATTAAAGTTCCTAATCTGGGGGCATTGTCTTGGTGCTGCTTGGTTTGCTTTATATTAGCAGAATTTCATGTAGTCTTCGTCTTTGTTGCTGTCAATATCTCGTCATTTGTGAGGAATGATTTGTCCCATTGAGAAAGAGATATTTTAGGAGGAATTGTAATGTTGATAACATTTTAGTGTTTTTTAGTGCATTGGAATAAGATTTGGATGACATCATGTTTAATATCTGTTTTCATGCTTCTTGGTATGAGACATTTTTCGCTACTTTGTACTTCAGTATTTTCTTTCCCATTTTCCATGATTTGCATGTTCTGGAATATGCAGGGTGAGCACCTTGGCAGTTGGGACACTTTGGCGCTGCTGCTGCACATTCAGTTTGGAAGTGGTCCAGTGAGTCATACATGGGGCAAATGGCCTTATCTTGACATGCTGTTTGAGAATGACCATACTTCTGGCATTTAAAGCATCTGAGTGGATTTGGAATATATGATCGGATCTTACAAGAAAGGTAGCCAGCTTTAACTGATGCAGGAAGATTCGGTGTGTTGAAAGTAGGGATAACATTTCTGGTGGGTATAAGGACGCCATCCTGTTTAGTCACTGTTCTTTTGGCACTGTTGATGAGTTGTGCCTTAAGTTCAGCAATTTCTTCATCGGAAACATTAAGGAGATCCCATTGTGAAATGACCCCTTTTGAGGGGTTTAATGTTCTGTGTGGGGTTACAAAAATGGGAAGACTTCCAAAGGTCGTTCGCTTCAGGAGCTGTCTAGAATGACTAGGATTGGAAGTTTCTATAAGAAGATCTCCTGAGCGAAGTCGTTTGTACAGAAAAGGAGAAACTCCAGGGGCTCACATCTGGTAAGTATGGTCTTGGCATACTCAGGGTTCTGAGTTGGATATCATCATTCTTCTCTTTCTTGGTGATTCCCTTCTACTTTTGACTCTCTCTCTCTCTTTCAGGTAACTCGGGAAATTTTTTTTTGGCTGGTGCAGCATAATCCCCGGGCTTCCTTGCACCATATAGCTAATGTTAATAATAAACTACTAAGAGGTTTCGTTGATAAAGAGCGTAAAATAGAAAAGCAGGCAGGTCATGTGAAGTATCGTCTTTTTTGATTCTTTTTTGCTTGAGATGACTCAAGTTCACGCGAGCATGTAGGCTCTACAGTCGGTGATATTAATGGATCCATAATTGCTCCTTTTAGCCCTGAGTATTGAATTTATACTCAGGTTCCCAGCCCCACCACGTGGAGGCAGGAGCGGTGCCACCAGTGACCAAGCAATAAGAGATTAGTGTGTTAGAGCAGTTAGTTATATATATACAAAACAAAGGTGTCTTTCCTTTCTTGGTACGAAGCTTACTTCTTTATTTAGAAAAGGCCAAAAATAAATAACCTTATAAAAGAAGGGTTTTAACAATCTATATTTCAGTCACTTAGAGGAAAGACGCTTTCAAATCGCTTTATATATCGCTATGATCACTCGCTTGGCACTCAGGGCCCATCGCCTGAGATCAACTAACTTGCCACGTTGTGAAAATGACCCATAAAAATTCCTCGCGTCATCGACGGTATTCGAACTTTTTTTTTTTTTTTTTTTACCCGATATGGGTGGACGGTGATTATATCAACTGTGATTTATACTCATGAGGGCCAGAACGCGGTGAATGTTAGACATGTTGAAAAATGTTGAACATGGCAAGAATGTTATTACACATTCAACGCAGCAAGAATGTTGTTACCTGTTGAACATGGCAAGATCGTTCTTACACGTTGAAGAATAACATTAGGGATTATACAGTACACTGTTATATTTGCTTTTTTTATTCAGTAATATTAACAGAATGCATTTCACACAACTTGCTTTTCAGGAGCCGCCACGGAAATAAATTAGCTGTCAAAAGCCGATGTAAGCAGATAGGCTAGTTGATATCTGCAAAGCCAGAAATTAGTCTGTGTGGAAATATGTTAAGCAGGATTGCCATGAATATTTACCCTGTGTGAGCAGCGGCACCATCTTGTCGAGGTCACGAGGTATCATTGACGTCGGAGAAGGGCTTCTGACATGATTGTGAACCTCATAACTTCCCTACCTTCAGAAAAAAAAATTAATTAGAATCAACAATGCCATTAAATGATATCGCACAATTGTAATTTGTCATTGGAGCGCAACAGTTAAGATAAAATTCTGATTGATCGCATAAGCAGACATATGGAAATGAGCATGCTACCCTCAAATCCCCCTGACCGATATTCGTGCCAGGGGCTGTTTACCGCCTTCCACCCCCCTACTTCTAGACGATTCTACTCCTCCCATCCAAATGAAAAATGCCCCTCAATTTCGGAAATTCTGAATTTGATAGGCATCGCATCCAGGACCATTTCTAGTGGTGTGAGAGAACTGTGATGTTGTTGTAGGGTTTTAGGAGCATCAGCATCTAAGGTTATATTGCTCCGTGTATACTGTTCTGTGTATACTTCATGTGTTCTGTAATCAATTTTCTATTTTCTGGATGAAAAACCCAAGTTTCGGGGAGAAAAACCATGATACCCTCTTCTGAGACCAACTAACTCAGTCACATTATGAAAAAGGCCCATAAATATGCTCCACGTCATCGATGGAACTCGACTCAGGGCTTTTCCACCCGGTGTGAGGAGGGCGGTGATTCTACCAAACTGTGCTACCCGCGAGGGAAACTGTGATGTCATCCATTGTTATAAGTGAGAGGGAGTAAGACATAAATATATTGAAGCCTAACAGTTTAGCTTTCTTGGTACTTTAATTAAAACACATAAACAACTAAACTCAACAGTGAAGAATTGCAAACAAAGGGAAGAGCCATTATTGTTGCAGCTTTCAAAGATTTATTCAAAACTAATCTAGAATTTCAGACATAGCAATTTCCAGTCGTAAGACGAAGTTTCATTTAAGTCACAGTAGCTATTCAAGGATTTAGGCTGCAGTGATCCCACCTGTTTGATATGAAGAATTGTCCCATTTACAAGATATTAACATTTTTGTACACAAAGAGATATTTACGAGTATTTGCTTCCTTCTATCTCTTTTTTTTTTTTTATGGAAATTGCAAAAATGCCAAATATTATTAACAGATCATTCAGGAATTTATAGCCATGATAGACTGCACTTGCTACCAATTAGCTTTCAGAAACCAACTCAAGTAGAGTTACATTATGAGTCTCTCACTTGCCTACAATCATTACTCAGTTCATAGCAACAAAGAATCTTTGGTTACCATTTCTCCATATTTGATGTTGGAACTATGCCACTACAATCTCTCTCAAAAGAGATAACCCCGGGGGCTCACATCTGGTGAGTATGGGCTTGGCACACCCAGGGTCCTGAGCTGGATATCATCATTCTTCATTTTCTTGGTAATTCCCTTCTTTCTACTTTTGACTCTCTCTCTCTCTCTCTCTCTCTCTCTCTCTCTCTCTCTCTCTCTCTCTCTCTCTCTCTCTCTCTAAGGGTAACTTGGGAATTTTTTTTTTTTTTCCAAGGAAGCCTCAGGCTTCCTTGCACCATATGGCTAATAATAATAATAATAATAATAATAATAATAATAATAAGAGTAGGGGAAATTCCATAAGGGAAATTCGAACTTGGGCCTCCTCGGGCCTCGACAAGAGGCACATTTATTTATTTATTATTATTATTTTTTTTTTTCTTACACCATAGGCAAGTTAATTGTTCTGGGCTAGAATTGCGAAGCTTCAACACCCCTTCCCCATGAAAGCTCTGATTTTTCATTCATAAAAATGGGGAGACTAAACATAGAATACCTGCAATTTACGAATACAATACACAGGCACCTCACAACTTTATCTGCTTCGATGCAAACGCAAAATAATGGACATAGTAGATATGATGATTCAGAATGAATTCAGACCAAAGAAAGGTTTACTAAGTTGTTTAAAAATTTACTGCTCTCTGAATATTTTCATAGCCAGAGTGCTAGGAATAATCACTTATTTTTCGGTGGGACCGATTTTACATAGCTCAGTTACTCCTTAACCTATTTCTTAAGCGGTTACCATAAGGAAAAGATGTACTCTAACAACGCTAAGGATTTGGAAATAATGAAGCAAATTATTTGCACAACCACTGATAACATCACTCATGAAACTGATTTAGCTTTCTGCAAATACTGTGGCCAATCGCGCCTACAGGAAGAGTTGGTCACTTCCAACACTATTTATGAAGCTCTTATTCATAAGTAATTGTTATGATGTGTAGATATTACAATGGCATATATTGACTTTTTAAAAGATATTATAGAAGAGGTAGAAAATTGGTTTGACATATTCTCTTGTTAATGTCTACATACTAAAAACTATTTATATATCAGGGCACCTTCTACCCATTCTAGCTTATAAACAGAAAATTCATTCATCAAAACGAATGAGACAATTTTCCACACAAATGTGAAAATATTTTATAACAGATTAAGTTGAAAATTGTACATTATTTTTATTTATATAATTTTTTTTTCTGATTGAATATTAATATATTGAGGACTAATCAAACGTGATGAAGAATTCAGTACCAATGTACTGTATATCAAAATGGACGTAGCACTAAAATATATCTTCTTGTTAAACAAAAACTTATCAACTTGTGGATAAATCTATAAACTTTTATAAAAGGTTGTAAAGGCTCTGCACATACACGGTCAAATTTTGTTTGGTGCTAAAGCTGCCAAATGAACAATTATCCAAGAAGAAGGAGCATATTCTAGCCTATACACCAAACGTAGCCTTCAGAAAATTATTTACTGTTAATTTAACTTCTCTCTTTGTAACAGTACTGTAAACAGGAACTTTCTGGTTTGGGGAAGATAAGTAAGTCAGAGAGTTCTCGGCTACAAAAGTTGCGATCTTTTAGATAATGTTTTGTAAGCCAAAAAGCTTGAATAAATACTTCTAATCAGTAACCAGCAATAAATAACAATTTTAGACTCTATATATATATATCCCACACCAATGTTATCTCAGCAGAGCAGAACGTTTGGTATGGGAGATATCCAATAAAATTACAATTGAAAAGGGGAAAATAGAAATCAATTTCTTACAGGGAAACGTTTACTTTTAACATGGTTTGAGTTACATTCACTGGGCGCAACGGAAATTTCTAAAGAATACACGTAATAAATGGAAAGTGTTCTGGGACATAGTTCTAGATACTCATAGTAAAGTATTGGATGGAAATGGATGACCAATGCATTGATGAAATTGTATTAGAGAATAAAAAGGCTTGGGATGATTGTCGATTATCAAGGGATCCTGCTCAATATGGAACGCATAAATTGGTACGAAAGCGAGTTACTCAGAAAGTGAGACGAGTTAATTCAAACTGCGATTTGTAACACTAACACAGATAGCTCATCTCACAGCTAACTGAAATTTTCGCTTTTAAATTTTATTATATACACATGTTAGAGCTTTAAAATTTAATGATCTGTGTTTATTAGCTACCTGCTGAACAGGATCGTGTTTTGAAAGAGAAAATTTACTAAATAGGTCACATATATGTGTGTGATATATATGTAAAATAGTGTCATTGCTAAAGAATAAAAATACAAAAAATATATAAATAAGGATTTCCCTGGCATATATCTACCGGGGGTATAGAAGAACAATTACTAAGATCAGTTCTCAACATGGCTAAAAAATAAAAAAAAACATACAGCCACCTGTGTCAAATCAGCGTCAGAGTAATCAAAAACATTATCTAAGAATCTTCTTCTTGAAAGATGATCTCATAAGCTGATTCGTCTCGATTAATTGAGACTAGATCACCGTAAAAAGACTATCAGATCACCTACACTCTTCTGCACAAGTGACCAGTAAACCATCTGTAAGCCACGAGTCCTATATACGTTAAAACTAAATCATCGGCACATGAAATATAGTCGAGGGTTAACTCATAAAAAAAAAAGGCCCTAACAAGTAATAAAACAAACAAGTGTAGAGAGTATACTTATCATGTACTCTCCCAGTCGTGAAGTAGTAGTAGTAGTGGCATGTGATGCAAGAAAGCAAGTGTATGAGCTTATGCAGCATCAGCCAAAAAAATTAACAAAACAATCCCCTCTAATTATTTGTCCAGTTCCTCCTTAAATTTATTTAACCTATCAACTTCCACAACGACAGATGGCAGTTTATTCCAGCAATTAACCACTCGCTGGCTAAAGGCAAATTTCCGCACATCTATTCTACATCTGTCCTTTCTTAATTTGAATTTGTGCCCCCTTAAGTTTGTAATCTGAACAAGTGGAAGGATCCCATCAGAATTCAGCGTGCTCAACCCATTCAAGTACAGATTGTTTGTAGAGGCATTAAAACCGTTAGACTGGATATCTTTAATAACTGAAAAAATGGGACCAACAATACCAAAATAGGATTAAAACAATAAGTAAAGAGGAAATTTTAAGCAGTCAAAAGTGGAGGCAACATTAAAGAATACGGCATGGACCAAAACTTTGGCATTTCCAAGCTAATTGAATTCTACCAATTAATTGTTGGAGATATGTCATCGTTGATGTCCTAGGCATATCAAAAATGTATGGTACAGTATTCGGCTAAAATGAAACAGTTAAAACGGCAGGAAATTTATAACCATAGTGGAGGGAATGCAGATTTTTTGGCTGCAGTCGGGATAATGTAATTGGAATTTCTTTATGTGGGTGCATCGTGTTCCGATGACTTGGTCAAAAATCCATTTCTCTCGAAAAAATAAAGGCGAAAATACCACAAAAAGCAGATTTTTTTGTGATTTTTTCTAGTCAGAAATCCAATATAATACTAATTAATTATTTCTTAATTGGTAATTAGCCAGTGCCAGTTCACAAAACGTACACTAACAGACCACTCTTCCCACAACCCACTAAACAAACTGTTTGGTAGCTGACAATTATATAAACTTCATTACTCCACAAACTATTGGAACTAACGTAGCCGATATCATTTGAATGTACATAAGAGCAGTTTAATTCAAAAACTTGTTCTTCAATGAAGAACAAGAAAACTTTTTTATCGTTCTCGCTCTTCAACGAAGACCCCCTAGATCGGGGGCCCTAGTGATCCAATGCGCCCCCATTTCCATAGTCCTGATCGCGATATTTGGTTTAGGTTCTGGACACCAACAAAACGTATATGTAAATGGATACTTTCAACATTTAAATTCCGTAAAACTACGCACTTGCCTAATTTTACAGCAGTGGTCGATTTGTAATGTTACTGCCAACCAGTGCAAAAACATCTTCATCTTTGAGAGGATGGACGAACATCAAAACATTAAGAGATAACGTTAAAATAAAAAAGAGAGAAAAGAAAAGCGTTAAGTACATGTAAAATGAGATGTACGCTCAGCCGCCAGTAATCCATACGGCGCCAGATGTGTGTGGTTATAATAAATCTCCCGCGTCCACAGTAGTCTGAAAAATATGCCTTGTCTGAAACTTTGGCTAACAACCGTGGGAGTGCGAATGGAGAGCAATAAGCGTATCAGTAACGCAACAGATTGGGTAGCGCATGCGCTCTATTCAAGGTCAGGTAAAATAAACACACTGGCATAGTAACCTCCCTTGGGACATCTTATGGTGTTCTTGCGTCCGACCGTGCGCCTCTGACAGATGACAGATACGAACGAATATGCGCTGTGTTTGATAATAAACGGTGATTCCGTGGATGGCAGAATTCTCAAAAAGTAAGTGATAAAATCTAGATAAAGATAAATGCTATATTTACAATGTTAGTTTATTGAGATCAGTAAATTAATTTGTTGAAGATTTTCCATTGACTTTTTCCGGTAAAACAAGATAAAACCTCTAAATCTCTTCTGAATAAGAAGAATAGTTGATCCGTTTACATTATGTTAATCGTTATATTCATCATCAAAGGAATAAATTAAAAAGCTTCGTTGTTTGATTTGTCAAGTATGATTTTGAAACGAGACATTATGATTCTATCCTATGAATGAAGTAACAACCGGAAGTTTTCAGAACTCAGACAATACGCTTTGTTATCGTAAAAATGAACTCGTAAATTATTACAATATTCATGCTTTAGAAAATGTTAATATAAAATATATGTAAATTATTACGGTATTTATGCTTTTACAAAATGTTAATACAAAATACACGTAAAATATTGACGTAAATTATTACGATATTTATGCTTTACAAAATATACTTCAATTATTATGGTATTTATACTTTACAAAATATACTTAAATTATTATGGTATTTATGCTTTAAAAATATACGTAAATTATTATTTATTTATTTATTATTATTATTATTTTTTTGGCTGGTGCAGCATAAGCCATAGGTTTCCTTGCATCATGTGGCCATTGCTATTACTAATACAATAACAGTATTTATGCTTTATAAAATATACCTAAATTATTACGGTATTTGTGCTTTACAAAATATTAATACAAAATATACATAAATTATTAAAGTATTTATGTTATACGAAATATAGCCCAACGTAAAATTGCTGTTTTATGCTGGTAAAATTTATTACGTAGTTTGGCAAGTAAACAAAGATTATTATTATTATTATTAGCTACATGGTGCAAGGAAGCCTGAGGCTTATGCTGCACCAGCGAAAAAAAATTCCCGAGTTACCCCGAGAGAGATAGAGTCAAAAGTAGAAGGGAATCACCAAGAAAGAGAAGAATGTCGATATCCAGCTCAGGATCCTAGGTACGCCAAGCCCATACTCACCAGATGTGAACCCCTATACATCATCATCTTTTGGTATTCTTTAAAATTCGTTTGGTGGCTCGAGCATCTTAGAAATATGCATAAAAGGTATATTTTCTTATCATTTGAGTATCTGAACACCAAAATATATATTATATACTGCTTTTGGCTAATTCGTCAAAGCAGCATTTGAGTTTTTACAGTGCCCGGTGGGGGAAGACGCACAGTGCCTATTTTAATATTTTATTATAAGTTGGAGGAATCCATTAACATGTTTTCAATATCGAAAATACATCAACGCAGTGAGGCAGTGCAAAGAGAAAGAATTAAAGTTTAGTAATCTGGTGGGAGGGGTGGTACAAAAATCAGCGGTGGCAAGCAATTGATTTTCAAATCGATTCTTCGTGGGAAATAGCCGAACCTGGAACGAGGTCATAAAAATTTTCAAGTTATGTGTGTCGTCGGATCTGCGTTATTACCCGTAATTAAAAGCATCTTCTGTTAAAGTGTAACAGCAGTTTAGTCAGATATCTAGTCCTACTCCTTTGTTTTTTGATGTCAGAAATTTGCATTCCGACCTATTGTGATGCAGCCTCCATCTTCGGAATTTACATCTTGCACCAATCATGGTAAGTACTTACCACCTCTTTCTCTCAATGTATGTGTGTATCTCCAGGCATTTAAGAATCAGGTTGGAGTTATACCTATAAAGTGGTGGTGGGGGGGGGATAAAATTACTACGTTGTAATGTCTAATTGTATCGCTCCCAAAGAGTTGGGTTAAAGGAACGCAAATTATTAGTTACTTGAGATGAAGGGTTACCTTATTAAGGTCACTGTGTGTGTGTGTGTGGTATGAGTAAAAATGGCAAGAGAAGTTGGGAGAAGGTCTGAAAGATCCTGAGTTAAGTGTAGTGGAAAACTAATAGGAGAAGGCCTCCTGGGAGTTTTTGTAATTTAGTGTATACTGTGCACACTTGACTGATAGAATAGGTGACAATAAACACACCTTTACTGCAAGAATGAGGAAGAACCACAGCCCGATTTCGTGAAACGCTAATAGATTTCATTCATTGTCATAACTGCAATTTGACTTTCGAAAAGCAAGAGATCAGATAATTGTAAGCAGGAAGTAAAAACAACAGATGAGATTTTAAGCCAAAACGAGAAAAAGCAGGAGGTTTTTAAAGTGAACACTATACTAGAAATTAAATTTTATTGATAAAATACACATTTTATATTAAAATACAGGCATAAATTTGTTTATAACTCAGTTTTTGTTTTTCTCATCTGGCTGGATATTCTCTCTCTCTCAGCTGTCAACGGCATTTCCAAAGCTTCAACATAAAAAGATCTGAACACAGTTTTTGTTTTTCTCATATGGCCGAATATTCCCTCTCACTCAGCATTGCTATGAGGAACAGTTAAATGCCATTCATGACGGAATAACGTTGTATTTATTATTATTATTAGCAGTAGCGGCAATTGATGCAAGAAAGGAAGCTTATACAGCATCAGCAAAAAAAAAAAAAAGCCAACACTTCCCACTTCACCTGTCTGCTCCTCTAATAGTCTATGTAGTTCTTCCTTGAATTTCTTCAAACGACCCATCCAATACCACATGAGAATTT
This sequence comes from Mastigoproctus giganteus, assembly GCF_048544385.1. Classification (NCBI taxonomy): domain Eukaryota; kingdom Metazoa; phylum Arthropoda; class Arachnida; order Uropygi; family Thelyphonidae; genus Mastigoproctus; species Mastigoproctus giganteus. The sequence goes on from NC_143580.1 coordinate 21,826,518, forward strand.
ATGCCAACAATCAAACACCAAATGTTGAAGGCAAATTTTCGCACATCCGACCTGCAACCATCCTTCCTCAATTTGCATATATGCCTTTATATGTGTAGTCTGAGCAAGAAGAAGGATTCCATCAGCATTGAGTTTACTCAATCCATTACAGTCCATATATATATATATATGGGTCCGCAAACTTGTTTTATTTTTGAAAGGGTCCGTATATCTCAGTCGTTTGGGAACCACTTCCTTATACAATGGAATATTCACATCTACCCTGCTGGCAAAATTCCTGTATATCATTCACCGCAGGTCTTTTTCATTCTCCACTACCCTGAGTGTGGTGCCACAGGGTTGGTACATTAATCTGGAATAACCAGATTAATGTACCAACGAATATATTCGTTCCATATTCAGTACCTTGCATTTGCCAATATTAAACTTCAGTTGCCATTCTCAGCCCATCTGCGTAATTTGTCTAGATCTTGTTGCAGCAGCATACCCTGATTACTGTCGTTAACCATCCTGCCAACCTTCGTATCATTTGCAAACTTAGACATTAAGTCTGATACATCTTCGTAACAATAGGCTCTGGGGGACTTCGCTAATAACATTCTTAGTAGGTTCTCCCACTGAAAACGACAAAACTGATGCATCAAAACATCTAATTTTTTTTTTTTTTTTTTTTTTAACGACGCCTAGAAATACTGGAAACATTTCAAATTTGAAAATGATGCACTGCTAATTGATGAAATTTGTGCTACCTGGACATTTATAAGAAAATAATTTTTCAGTGGGAACTTGTACACTATATAGTCACATGCAGCAATAAATGCTTCCTGACTGAACAAAAGAACAGAATCTTCTTTTCGACTCTCCAGGACTCTGGCAGAACTGAAGGGTTGAAGATTGAACCCGTGTTCAACCTTCAGCGCACGCACGGTACGAAGTACTATAGGTTCTAATGCCTTTCGTGTTTTGGTTTTCATAAAAAGAAAGAAAGAAAAATACCTATGACTCAGTCAGAATCATCCGACTGACTTATCTGCTATGGTAATCATTTTCCAAAATGGAAGATTTAAAAACTTTTATTGATGACTTCATTACATGAGGCACGTTGGATTGAAGAGCTATGCTAGAATTTTCAAACGTTGGCATAACATTTAAAATATACAAGCAAATTGCTTTATTCAAGTTAGAAGAGAGCATAATGATTAGATTGTGCACGAGTGAGAATAAGATGCCTAGGATTACTTCTGTTGAGGATTGCTTTTACCATAGTTTTTCTTGAGTTCATAAATTTGTCTCCTCTCAAAACTTCTTTTGGGATCATAAACTAGATTTAAGCTAATGTCCAAATCATGAGTATTAAACGAATTATCGTCACTTAACTCAAGACCCAGAAAGTAATAGTATTAATTAAATCTCCATAGTTTAATGTAAAAAGAAAACTGTATACCATTAAGCCCAAAGAACATCGCGAAGTTTTATAAAGCTAATTTAGAGAAATAACGCATTTCATTAATTGTAAGTGCTGAAAATAGCGCGAAACGGTCCATCCATCCATATACTAATTGAATGGATTTTTCTCAGTTGATTACTGAGCTCCTTTATCAGCATCTGCAAGTTCTCTTCTAAGATGTACTTTATTTCTTGGTAGACGACACATCTGTATGGTATAAGGAATCTGATCCTTTTGTTGTTTACTTGTTTATTTAAACATATAAAACAAGAAGAGTTCATAAGATATATGTGTTAATAAAATTATTGTAGAAAGAGGGGAGACCCGCAAGTTCTCCAGCCCGATTCATGAAACAGATAATAGATTCCATTCATTACCACAGCTGCCAACTTTTAAATTTCAAAAAGCTAGAAATTAGGTAATTTTAAAATAAAAATTTACTGATATTTCTAAAAATTCTGGTAAATTTTATTAAAAGGGTCTAAATTATAAATAATATTCATTAAAATTTTAAATACGCTAATAATCTGAGACCATGTCTGCTATATTTTAATTTAATAAAAGAAAAGCGTCTTTTAGGTAATATTTTTACAGTTCTGTTCGATATAAAAAGAATTCAAGAAAAAAAGGTAAACATATTTGATAGCGAGAATACCAAGAACGAGTTGTCTCTCTTTCAGAGATTCCTGACCCCCTCCAGCCAGCGGTGGTAAACGTAGCAGCATAGTAATTTCGTCACTGAGAAGACAAATTCCCAATACCGGGTAAATTTGTAATACCCGCTAATACAAATTACTTATTAACAATACACATTAATACTAATTATTATTATTTTGTTTACGCTGAATAATAGCACGCATGAATTTTAGACGTACATTTTTTCTCTTCCCCCTATAATAAATAAATAATTCTACAAATGGGAGTATTTTGTTACTATATAATCATGTTATGAGAATGAAATAGCAAGTCTATATAAGAGATTAAAAAAATTATAAGTCAATCCATAGTTGCTACAATGATAAAAGGATAGCTGAGTGGGAGAAGACAGGGGGTTGTAATCAATGTGGACACTGCTCTTCATGGACTAATGTTATTAGTGGAGTTCCCCAGGGGTTCGCGTTGGGCCCATTGTTGTTTTCTGTATTTTTTAATGATATTGATGAAGGTATACCAGGCTTAATGTCCAAGTTTGCTGACGATACGAAGGTTGGTAGCAGATGGGCTGAGAGGTGGCACTGAAGTTTAACACTGACAAATGCAAAGTACTGCGTATGGGTAGCAGTAACCCAAGAGAAACGTACCAACTGTGTGGTAGTAGACGCAGGGTAGTGCAGAATGAAAGAGACCTGGAGGTAGTTGTGCAGTCAGATATGAAGTTTTCTGAGCAATGCAGACAGGCTGCATGAGTAGCTCACGGGGTTCTGTCAATGATATATAGGAATTTTGCTAGCAGGAATAAGGAGGTGATTATCTCCTTGTATTAGGCAATGGTCAGGCCACACCCTGAGTACTGCATACAGGTCTGGAAGCCTCATTTAGGAAAGATGTTGAGCTACTAGTACGAGATTAGTGAGTGGAACAAAGGGTTGATGCTACCAAGATAGGCTTAAGTTCTGAAAATGTCAGCATCTGGAGATGCTGCACTTTGCTGATCTGCGAGGTGATCTGATTGAGGTTTATAAGACCTTGAATGGTTTGAGCAAGCTCAATGCTGATGAATTTCTGCCTCTTGCTCAGATTCTGCACCCTAGGGGGCAGAATTTCAAATTGAGGAAAGACAGTTGTAGAATAGATGTGCGGAAATTTGCCTTTAGCCAGCGGGTGGTTGATTGCTGGAACAAACTTCCATCTGTCGTTGTGGAAGTTGATAGCTTAAAGGCTGAATGAACTAGACAACCTTTTGGAGTGAATAGATGGGTGAAACGGGAAGGTTTTTTTTTTTTGGCTAATGCTGTATAAGCTTGCTTTCTTGCACATATACCTCTACTAATGCTAATAACATAACCCAATCTTATCATTATACGTTATTTTCAATAAGAAAATTATGCAGCGATACCAGCTTTCCCCTTACTCAACGATTTTCGGGCATCATCAGTTGCAATTGTGCAGGGGTTAGTTACCTGTAGTTTTGATTCTGAATACTTCCGCTATACTATTGTACGCTTCACATTTTCCGGACCTAGCAGCTGCAATTAATATAAAAGCAGACTGAAAATAGAACCTGTGATGAAATTTAATGAGTCATTTTATGTAGTCGAAAATATTTTAACTAATATTTATAATTTCAGAACTTTTAAAAGCGATATTAAACACTTATTCTGTAATTATGTAAAATACCGTAATTACTACGTAGCAGCCTGTCTTATACTTGTATGTACACTATGTATATAAAGTGCTTAGCATCATAGCTACAATTACATACTTGTATGTACAGTAATTGTAATAATTAGTTTTAAAAATTTCTGCTTCATCATATGAAACTTGCAGTTTTAACAAGTGAAATATAAAAATTAAATGCGACAACTCGCCATAAATTATTCCTTGGGTTGCGGGGGAGGTAGGGGGGGAGGAATCTCATTAACTGAAACGAATAATGATAATGAGTAATAAACGGAACGTCTCCCGCCCCTCAACTGACAGGAGCAACTATTTCAAACTGGGGAACACACAGAAACCTAAATTGCCCAAGAATCCACATGTAGTAACAGGATTGTTATCATAGAACTCTCATAAAGATTTTTTTTTCTTACCTTCGACCCCATTTAAAGACTCGAATCGCGTTTTCTTTCCGGATAAAAGAATTAGGTCATTATCAAAGGACAATTGTAACCGGTTTTAGTATCATTTTGTGCCTGGTCTTTGGTGCGTGTTTCGAAACAATTCGTGAAACCTCACTTAACGTTACTAACTTTATTTGTGCCTCTGCGCATATGTCATTGGCGCAACTTCTTGTAATCTCGTTAACAGTAGCCTATGCAAGAAACTATTTTTTTTTATTTCTTCGTCTCAGATTATGAAAAAAAAAACCCCATAAATTCATAGTTTTATTATTATTATTATTATTATTATTATTGCAGTTAACTAATTATTGAATAGATTGCGCAGTTTCTCAATTTTTAATTAAAAATTAAATTAAATTTTTTGGAGCTAGAGTTAAATTAGAATGTTATGTAAACATTACTTTCTCTCTCATTTTGAATTCCTCGAAGTCCAAAACATATTTTATTTTACAAATATAGTTATTAATTTAAAAAAACCATAAAATTTGACATCCATTATTGCCTTATTAAAAAAATAATCTAATTTCGATATTTTTTGACACTCAGGAAAATAAAGATATAAATGTTTAGGCGTAGCAGTAAGTTATATTTGGATTGTAGTTTATTCACTTAGAAATGTTGAAAAGGGAGATTTTCATCTCCTTCTGCAGCACCAAAGGCTAATTATATCTCAGTGACCCTAGACAAATTATGTTTCAGATTTTAAGTGAGCTATACAACGCGATCGTATTATGATGCTGCTCGTCTGCAACTGATAAGAAAGTAGGAGGGTGGATGAATCACTGGGATTCCTGAACAGGATAGGAGAGTGGAGAAAAATAACTGTAGGGGTCACAATAAGCTCTCCTCACAAGTTAAAGATTAACAGAGTGAACAAATTACTTTGAAATTTCAGATGTTCATAGGAAATGAGTTGTTAAAATGAAATGTTACTCTCATGAGTAGGGCAGTTAGTAGAAGCACCATCCTCCCCACGCCGGGTGTGGAAAAGGCCTGAGTTCAAATCGCGTCGATGATGGTAAGTATTTTTATGGGCCTTTTTCACAAAGTGGCTGAGTTAGTCGGCTCAGGCGAGGGTAGCGTGTTTTTTTTTTTTTTTTTTCCTCCCGGAAACTTTTTTTCATCCAACAAACAGAAAATCAATCTCAGCACACAAGTAATTTACAGACTATATACACGGAGCATGGGGGAGGGCTACTTCATTTCAATTGTACATCTTTCATGCTAACAATTACACAGGTTGCACTTTTTTTTCTTTTCTTTTTTTTTTTTTTTGTGAGGCTTCTAACCACTCACAAATTCACCACGTTCTATTCAAACAAGGACTTTAAAGGGGGAATACTGGTGTTGTTTTTTAGAAACAATCAACAGCGCGTTCACTCGGTCATCTCACAGTTTACACATATGACCATATCTTACACTCACATCAATACAATTTAACCTAAGTAGGAACAATTGTTTTTTCTATGCATATTCAGGCTACATTTCTCATTTGTGGACATTTGACTCATTCATGACTGCACCGTGAAGTGGACTATCACACACGTTTTGACTTTTCTTTTTTTTTTTTATTTTCAGGTTAAACATGTGACATCTACACTCAGCACTGTCACACATTGACCCACCCCAGAGGCAATGTGTGACAGTGCTGATTATAGATGTGGTCCGAGATAGAAATTCGTCTTCCATAAGCATCTCAAGCATGCGGATTGAGATCATGCCATATGGATAACAGTTTTCATCAACCTGCACCTTCGTGCCAACATTCGAAAGTATTTATCTTCACTTAAGGTTGTTGCCCTAGATGTACTGCCACCAGGTCTTTAAGTACCAGTCCTTGACCCTTGGAAATATTTCCAAAATATTTTAATGACTGTAATCAAAATGGACAACGGATGATATTGTTTGAGCCACCTGCACCTGCTTGGGACTGGCTAACCCAAGTCTTCCAGTGACTCTCCATTGAAAATATTCATATAGGTAGTTTCTTTCGCATATTCTTAACATATTGGTCACACTGACATGGTTGATTTGGTTCATCGGAACAGGAATAAGCTCGCTTTCCTGTTGGCTCTCATATAAAGAGCAGTTGCTGGACAGGTGGGAGTCTGGCCATGTTAATCTGCATGCAGTATGGAAAATCAGCACCATTTTATGGGTAAATAAAATTTAAATAATTCTCCATATAAGAATTTCCATCCTTTAAATGCATTTTTCTAGAATTACAAATTCACTGAGAGAGAATTTTGCACATCAGAAATAAGTATGACCTAACATGCACCAGGTTAGATAAACGTAATGAAGTTATTGGGTTTTAGGGGCATCGACGACTAAGGCCATGTTGCTCCGTGTATATTGTCTGTAAAATGAGTGTGTTCTGAGGTCAATTTTCTGTTTGCTGGACGAAAAACTCCAGTTTCCGGGAGAAAAACCATGCTACCCTCGTCTGAGACCGACTAATTCAGCCATGTTGTGAAAAACACCCATAAAAATATTCCTCATGTCATCAATGGGACTCAAACTCAGGTCTTTGTGGGGAGGATGGCGATCCTACCAGCTGTGCTACCCACGAGGGCAGTAATGAAGTAGTTTGTTAGCAAGGAGTGTTCATTGGTTACACTCTGTTATATTTATAGTCCATCAGCAGAATTTGTTATTCAGTCGTGAGTATCATAAGGAGAATGGCGCCGGAAAAAGATCTTATTACATCATCTCCAAGCTTCGAGTATCCACTCAGACACTACTTTGAACGGAAATAGTACGATAGGAGTGACTATTTTCCTTGTGTGAAGGTTAGGGGTGATTTTGTAATCCTTGATTCGCGCTGCCCAGTTGTATAGTTACTCATAAAATGGTTCAGACTTTTTAAAACTTCAAACTTAATGTGTTATGTGCATATTTTAAAATAAGGTAGACAATAGCAGTCATTCGATACATACAAATGGTAAGATGGACATTTTCCCTTTTTTACAGAGATAGTTTGATTTTTTTTTGCTAATGGGTTCTCTATCCTTTATTGAAATAAGACTAGTCTCCTTTATGTTATCTGTTTTAATCTTGGGTGGCAAAGATTTTCGCAATGATTGAAATTTAAATTGTGTTAATAGGCTGCCATGCTAATTTATTAGAGAATCGAGCATTCCGATGTTAGCATGCCTTGTAGGTAAATGAAATATAGCCCATGGCGCGTTGGATCGTGCTGGAACTTCTAATAAGCAATACATGCTCATTAACTTGTTAAAGACCTACTACTTAGTCTCAGGGACGTCATTCATGTGAACCATCTGTGCACAACACTATTGTGGATGGAAGTTGTTTTCCCATGCACAACACAGTTTAACCTTTCTTCTCCTTATTTTATCTGTTCGGACTTTTAAAAAAAAACCATCTGGCATGGAACTGATTCAGTGATGATGAAGTTAAATGGTGTATTGAAACCTGGTTGAATATCCCTCGAATTTCATGACAGAAGTATGACCTCACTCCTAACATGTTAGATAAGTGCCTGAATGGTACGAGTTATTATATGGAAAAGTACTGTATTAATATGCTTTCATTTATGTGGAATTTCATTGTTCCGTGATCAATTGTCTTTTCGCAAAAACAGTTACTCTACTTTTCAAATATTAATTTGGGTATTCTGTTTATACTCTGGCAAGGCCACATCAGTCAAAAGAGTTCACACCTAATTATTTTGACAGCAAATACAATTTACCGTACTTAGCAGTCACTTGATCTAGAACCATGGTAAATTCAGACACAAGACAAAGTGCAGATGGACGTGTACTGTACTGCATTTTGATACTGACCACTCGGTTACATCAGAAAATTTATACCATAATAATGTCCTATTAATAATTTGAGATTTTTTTTTCTCAAAGTTGAACTGCAAAACTAAAAGTCAATACGATTCGAGACTTGAACAACTAAATTAAAACAAATATCAAGGTTACATAAAATTAATGTTTGATTGTGTGGAAGTTGAAAACCATGACTAATAACCAAATTTTATTTTTATTATTATTTATTTTTTACTACTGTACTGCTTCTGGCCTAGTTTCGAGGCTTCATTTGTTTGTACTTCAAAACAACTAAGGCCTGAGGCGCCGGTGTGGGGTCTGTGAACTGCATGTATCGGTGGGCGGTTTGACTGTTTTACTGGATGAAAAACCCAGTTTGACTGAGCTTCACTTTCTCAGTGAAAATTAATTACTATAATTAATAAATACTCTTATACCACGTGAAATTAATAATTTTGGTTGATTAGGCTTACAGACCAAACCACTAGACATTTAAAGTGACGTTTCAGGCAAAAATTTCCCCAGGGGCTCACATCTGGTAAGTATGGGCTTGGCACACCCAGGGTCCTGAGCTGGATATCATCATTCTTCTCTTTCCTGGTGATTCCCTTCTACTTTTGTCTCTCTCTCTTTCTCTCAGGGTTACTAGGGAATTTTTTTTATTTTTATTATTTTTTTTTGGCTGGTGCAGCATAAGCCTCAGGCTTCCTTGCACCACGTAGCTAATAATAATAATAATAATAATATACACCAATACCCATCATCAGATCATGTCGTTAGGAATAGAAAACAGAAAGGTTACAATTTGGGAACATTTGTAATTAATTATATTCCAATAATTATTAATTGTGAAATTTAAGTCCGGAGGATTTTAGGTTAAATTTCCGTTTGGCTTACACTAGAATTTTCTACTTGCGGAATGCCTAAGTCTCTTGCATTTGGAGAAGCAGCATGCTGTTAACAACCAAGTATCGTCTGGTGATGGGTTCCGGCCAGGTTCCCGAAACGTTACCTTAATTACAGTACATTTAGTCATTGGGCTAAATAAACTAACTTAAAAAAAAAAACTCGTGGTATAAGAATGATTATTTAGAGAGAGAGAAACAAACTAAAGTAGTTTCCACGTGTTGTGGCATTGAAATATGAGAGCGATTTTCTAATTAAAGCGAAGTGGTGTATGATTTCTGCTAAAGCAAGTTTCTTATAATGGTAACTAAATAAGCTTTTGCGAGTCTTTGAAGAATTTTATATATAGCATTTGAAGAATTTTATGATCTCATCGAGACCATGGCTTGCAGTCACAAAGATAGTGGAAGTTGGGAACTCTTCTGAGTTGATCACGCTGTGAGAAACGGAAAGAATAGAATGGAGTGGATATAGGCTTTCCACCTACGAATGATATTTCATGGCGCTATCTTCCAAGTGCCTTCTGGTCATGTAGAGTGAGTTTCTGTGGTCTTCCTGTGTGTTCTTGGACGGTGGTAGTGCTGTCACATTGGATGGTGTGTATTGGACGGTTCACATTGGATGGTGTATATTGTCAGAAATTGTGCAAATCGACAAACTAGTAGCGTGGCTCACAAACCCCTGAGTCACTATTTATGTGGGATAGTCCCATAGACGAAAACAGTGTGGCTGTATACTTTTTGGAGGGTAGTGTATATAATTTCACTTCCTGAAGTGATAAGAAACTTCTAGATGATGCCAGAAATTGAGGGAAAAACACCAACCTTATAATTGTGAGTAAACTTTTGATTTTTGTGTTTCAATTCTATCTGTAATAGGTTTTTCAGTATCAGCAAAATCGGACCTTCCTGTTTCTACTTCACTGCTGTAAAAACTTAAGTTAACCAAAAGTTATTATACTTTCAGATTTTTAGTAAAATTCGATTTGTTACCACATGAATTATTTTGTTCTCTCCATCGAATCCTCTATCCATTAAATCAGCGTTTCCCAAACTGGGGTTTTCGGACCCTTGGGGGCTCATATCCCTGTTCCAGGGGGTATGCAAAACGGACCCTCTGGGACGGTCAAATTATTCGTTCTATGTATAGCAAATTGATAACAAAAAAAGTGATTATTATATATTTATGTAAAAATAGGAATAAAGTTGGGTTGTAGTTTTAAACATAAAACTTTGAATATTCTTTTCAGAAAACCCAGTGTTCATACATACACTGCCCTGCCATTAATATCCGAACACCTGCTTTTAGACAAAAAAGAAAAAAAGCTTTTATTTTGTCATTTAATGTTTTGCGCTGAAACCTATTGCTTTTATGACGGCCTTCAATCTTCGCGGCATACTCTCTCAACCAGCTTTTTCTCTCATTCTCTCAACCAACTTTTTATAAATGTCAGGTGATATGTTCCTCACCTGAATGAACAAGTGATATGAACAAGGCCGAACTGGTGGATGTGTTAAAACACACCCACCAGTTCGGCCTTGTTCTTTGGCCAATCTCGACATGTACGTACCCGACGATTCAATACGTCCCAAAGATGCTCGATAGGGTTCAGATCGTACTCTGGGCTGGCCAATCCAACTTTTTCATACCCGTTCTCAAACCACTCTGTTACGACCCCATGCCACGTTGTCTTGCTGATAATTATGGGCATTCCCCGAAGTATTGCCATAATGTTGGAAGTGCATAATTGTCCAGGCTGTCCTTGTATTGCACAGCATTCATAGTTTTGTCGATAACGACTAATGGGCCCAAGCCAAAACATGAAAAGTAGCCCCATACCATGACACTGCCTCCATCAAACATCATTGCTGAGAGGATTACAATCAGGAAGGAACTGTTCCCCTGGCATTCGCCACGCCCAGGAACGATCATCAGACTTGTAGAGTGCGAACCTCGACTTGTCTGTCCATAGGACTATTTTCCACTGCTCTACAGTCGAAGATTCGCGCTCCTTACACCGTGTTAATCGGCGCTCCTTACGCCGATTAACACGACCATTGTAACCCATATCATGGAGTGTCCTTTGTATTGTACGAGTGCTGACATTAGTCCCAATACTCTCAGAGAGGGTTTGTGTGACTTGAGACAATGGCAAATTACGATTTGCGCGCACAGTTCTTCGCAGAATTCTCTTGTCCCGTTCTCTGTTAGTTTTTGGGGTTTACCAGGCCGATTTTTGGCAGATTCAGTCCCAATCCTCTACCATTTGCATATGACGTCACTAACCTTTGACCTAGGGATCCCCAGAGTGACTGCGATGTCTCGTACAGAACGCTTGCTTATGTGTCATCCTACAATTATTCCATGCTGGAAGTCTGTCAATTCTGTTTAACACACAGAGAAACGTATGCATACATATAGGGGTACGCAAACTTTTTTGATTTTTGAAGAGGTCCGTAAACATTTTTTGATTTTTGGGAGGGTCTGTAGATTTCAATTGTTCGGGAACCACTGCATTAAACCAAACTATAGCGTCCCTACCATGTATAGTGAACTCAGATACCAAAATATGAACTGACGGATAAATATCTTTATTTATTTATTATTAAAAAAATTTTTTTAAAGGGAAATCGCGTCCGTGACCGAAATAGTACCTGTTACTGAATTCCAGTACAAATATTGAAAATCGCCTTTACTGACTAATCGATTACCTCAGGGGAGGTTTTCTGGCCGGTTTGGGCGTGTGTTGCGGGAGGAATCTACAAGCTCTATTTGTTCAATGTCACCAGTTAAATAGTACTGTACTGGAATCAGAAATATTTTCCTTCTTTTCTTTCTTTCTTTTTTTTTTTAACATCACGATTTTCCGAGTTCTAAATATCTCAGCTGTTCCTGACCCTATAAGAATCCAACTCTATTATTTGCTAATCAAATTGATGATAGAGATTGAAATAAATGTATCACAAAGGTCGTGAGAAAGATGCCAATGCAAGACTTTTCCATAATTCAAAGCACTTTCAACCTATTAAGCGACTTTCAACTCCAAGAAGAAAATTCCAATGTGTCATTTCCACATTGTGGACCGTGCTATGCGCATATTTGAAACTCAGGGACACGCAAAGTTTAACTTGCGTGATATAAATGACTACAGCTGCGTTCAAGTGCATCTGAAAAATACACAAGAAATAGACGCAGACGAGAAATTGTTAAAAATAGCGCGCCATTTTCATAACTTTTCTTCTGGTTCATAACCTTTCTTCAGCATAATATTTCTTTATTTTTTTATTTATCGATATATTCATATTATCTAATTCAAATGTTGTTTGCCAAGATCTGTTTGAAAAAATATCGTTTTTTAGGCAGATAATATTTTTAAGAAATCTTATAACTGAATTTCGAAATATGGACAGCTTTTGACATCTTGGCTGGTGGCGCCTACATCGGTTTATTATTAAATTATTTTAATTTCAATTTCCATAATTCTTTAATTAATAATAAATGAAATGCTGAAAGTTACCTTGCTTATGTAATTGTAATTTCCCCTTTCTTTGTTTTTCAATTAGTTTTTTTTTAGCCATTTTGTTGTTACAGATTTTTTTTCTTGAATATCTGCGCCAGTTTCCTTATTCGTCGGTGTATATCGTGTCAGGCTTAAAGACTATTTGTTTTCTTTGACACTTCCTCAATAACACTGGACAATGCGTAAGTTTGATTATACTTCCTTGGCACATTACCTCACATTCTAAATGAAATTCATTCATAAACTGTGCGGTATAAGATCATAATTTTAGTCTCGATAAGCTTGGCCGTATTACGGAATTACTTTTAACAGAGCATGACGATAACCCGTCAACAGTAATAACCCTGGTGCTTAAATGGTACCTCAAGACACAAATGATGTAATGGCGGTGGGTTGCAAGTAAATACAGTATACCTTATTCGTAGAATTTATTAGGTCGTGGAATATATTTTACGAAAAAAAGGAAAAAAAAAAAAAAAAAAAAAGAAGAAAAGCTTCTTTCATGTGGGAGTGAGTGATTTTGAGAAAAGTATTGTCTTTATGTAAAAACAAAAAAAAAAAAAAAAAACCATTATCCCACTTCGTCTGCCCATCCCTTCCAATAATTTGATCAGTCCTTTAAAGTGTATTCAAATTAGCCACCCCCACAGGTGGCAGTAGTGATGGACATAATCGAGAATCATAATCCATTATATGCAAAATTAAGTGATTATGAAATAATTTGCATACAATAACTCCAGGGGCTCACATCTGGTGAGTATGGGCTTGGCACACCCAGGATCCTCAGCTGGATATCATCATTCTTCTCTTTCTTGGTGATTCCCTTCTACTTCTCTCTCTCTTTCTCTCTCGGGGTAATTCAGAAATTTTTTTTTTTTTTTTGGCTGGTGCAGTATAAGCCTAAGGCTTCCTTGCACCATATGGCTAATAATAATAATAATAATAATAATAATAATATATGTATATATATATAATAGACCTATTCGATTTGAAAATCAACTAATTTGCATATAATTGATTATTAATAATTCGATTATGCTCATCTATAGGTGAACCTATTTCCGACAATGCAATATAATATAACATATTTATTTTTTATTTATTCATTCATTTTTTTTTTGGCTGATGCACATAAGCTTCAACTTCCTTGCACTATATGGCTAATAATAATAATAATACTCATCACACTGATGAGTATGGGCTTGGCACACCCAGGGTCCTGAGCTGGATATCATCATTCTTCTCTCTTGGTGATTCCCATCTACTTCTGACTCTCTCTCTCAGGGTAACTCGGAAATTTTTTTTTGGCTGGTGCAGCATAAGCTTTAGGCTTCCTTGCAGGCTAGTAATAATAATAAATAAACATTTTTGTGGGGTTAGAGGCAGCGCCACCTTGATAATATTCTTAAGGTGGCCCTGATAGAGGGCCGAAAATTTCTATTTATTTTCACCATGCCTAAGAATACCCAATTACAGCTCTGACTGTCTAGTTGAAAGAAAATTTTCGGTGTATTAAGCATTAGCCTGATGGCTGTAAAGAGTAATATTGCAATATATTGATTGTATTATTATTATTGCGATAAAGATTTCATTAAGAGATAAATCGCCATGAAATTCCACTAGCAAGTATGAAAATCTTAACTTTTCATGAACCTTTCATGGTTGGGGGTTAAAAGTAATGCTTCATTACGAATCACATGGATTAAACTTCCGTCTCATTAGCTGAATTTCCTGTATCTTGTTGGCGAGTTTTTCCCAAAGCAACAACTGTTAAGCCATTACAAAGTCAACTATGGTATGGTAGGTCAGCCATGGGCGTCGTAAAGAGAGCCGATCGTATGATGTTTCACAGACCATTCTCTTCAACATCTTGAAAAAAAAAGCTCATTAAGTTACTCTGCTACGGTCGGAAGTTACAGAAAAAAAAAAAAAATCTGTTTGAAATACGGACATCTGGTGTGTATAATAATAATAAACCACAGCAGATGGCAGCTTTGGAAGTTTAGTGACATTTGGAGACGTCCACAAAATTCTTCCTGAGTGACTGGTCTAGCAGTAAAAATCCGTTATCAGTATAGCTTGTAAGTCCAAACAAGCAGCATCAATACTGCACAGTGAATTTAGTAATGTTAAATACAGAATGATTCTACAGTAATACGATTCAATTACATGCTACTTTCCCCCACCCCCTAAGTGGAAACGTAAGTAAATTTTTCATATATTTTTCCAGCTATTTGGGATGAAAAAACACTTTACTTTAAACTTCAACGCAAGATGAAGTTTAAATTCACCATTCATTTAATAAACCATGGATTTCTTGTGACCCCCCCCCCCCCCAACAGAGTAATCTACGGGTGTGTGGAGAATTGGTCTGAGGAATCTCGGTTCCTTCTGTTTCACGCTAATGGGTCGACTAGAAATGGCGAAAACAGCATGATTCCATGGACTCATCCTGCTAGGTGTCAACAATGCAGGCCGGTGATGCCAGCACAGTGGTGTGGGGAGTGTTTTTGTGGTGCACATTGGACTCTTTGATACCAGCGGGGCAACAGTTGGATGCTATTTTGATTTCTAGGTTGTCTGGAAATATTTTCTGACTAGGCGCATCCCTTCATGGCTGTAGTGTATCCATCAACGGATGGGTTCTTGCACCAGTCATAAGGCCAGAATTGTAACAGAACTGGTTCGAGGATCATAAGAATGAATTAAGTGTATACGAACTCTATTTTCATGTCTTTCTAACGTAATACTGTATACCGTATTTCGATTTGCAACATCTAATTTAGTAAAAGAGGTCTGTTATCCTAAAAATAATGGAAAGAATAACAGTTCTCAGATTTGGATTATGCTAGCAAAGGCCAGTTTCTTATCATTTTTTAAACAACTGTTGTAATGTAAGTTACTGATGCCTGTTATGTTATCCTATAGGCATTCTTCATCGCTCAGATGAGAAAGTATACGTCCCAGCATATCATACTACATCGCTGTGAATTACTGAATGGTATAATTAATTCACCTGGATCAAAACTTTTGTTAAATTTACTTTGTTCAGATACACAAGATCTAGATATTTGCACAAACCTTTCTACCAAGGGGCAAATAGAACCATCTACTGGAAGTCGAATTATTACTTGAGGACCAAAAGAAAGAAAGAAAGAAATAATTGCTGGATTTTTGTTGGGCTGATTTTAACGGCATTTGGAGTGTTTCAACAAATCGTTTTAAAAGGCCCAAATATAAAATTCTGTGAAAATCTTTGCGACGGACAGACAGACATGGTGAAGACAATAAGCCCATTATATATATATACTAACGCGCGTAAAAAAAATGACCAAAAGAAGACCAAATCATTTAATTATTTGGTCTTCTGCCAAATAAAATTAAAAAAGTGTTTACGGTAGTAACAACACTTTTGAAACACCATATACTTTTAACCAAACCTTTCGTACACATTATGTCCTGATTATATGATGGAAGTAACCTGCTTACAGGAGTGTCTATACTCTATATTGTTTATATTAAAAGAGATGACGTTCATTGACCTTTGTAGCCTCATATGTTTCCGACTGTTGGTCAATAACTGGGTCTCAACCTGTAATTGTGATTGTATTGAAATTCTTTCTTTATAATTAAGAATGAAATTATTATCTGTCATTAGGTGTTATAATCTGCTGATTGTTTGGAAGTGAATTTTTCCATCATTTCTCCTGCACAGAACAGTAATATGACCTAGTTTGGTTTCTGTTATCGGTCATGCTTGTTCGTGTTATTATTATTGCTTAGAACTAGGAGTGTAGTCCTGTTTAAAAACAACAACAGCAAAAAAAAAAAAAAAAAGTCTTAAAGACATGTGCAAAGTAAAATCCTGGGGCACGCCCTGCTTCCATGAAGAAGTAGTGCAGGCTGGCTTGGGTGGTGTGACCCAACTTAAGTCCTGCTTAGAATTGTGTTCTTTCGGGTCTAGTTTGAATACCTCTTTTCAGCCTAGTATTGCACACAGTTCTTGAAGAACAGTGGATATTTTTATATTTAATGCTGTGTGAGTAGATATTTTCAACTTTAAGTTGTTTATTGTGGTTTAATTAAATATCTACTGGAATCTATCGATTCTTTATATGTGTATATAAGTTTATTCCATTTTTGTATCTTTATGAAAACATCCCAAAGTTGAGATTTTTCTTTTGTCATTTAACGTTGTGACTCTTAAATGGATGTCGTATATTTAAATTTGTCCTCTGCTTCGGATGATTAGATCTTTCGTGCTCTTAAACTTATTTGTAGTCATTTGTGGGATAACTGGGACATTTTTCTTCTTTACATCAACCTGGAGCTGGAAGAATAGTTCTGTTAAAAATCAAGAATATAACGCAAAGACAGTGTCAGTTAGTATGCCATAAGGTGACACCTACTGGCTCTGCTGCTTTCAGCGCCGACTTCTTGAATGTGCCCTAAATTTCTTTTGTAGATGACGTCAAATTTGAGTCATCTCTTAAGACATCGTTGACGTTTTTTCAATAATGGAAGCTCATTTTAAATCATTTGGTTTGCTGAGTAATCCCAATAATTAGTTTATAGGACCTGAACAAAAATAGGAGAGAAAGAGACAGAGAGAGAGAGAGAGAGAGAGAAAAGGGATCTCTTTATTTATAAGAACCACCCCTAATGCACTGCCAATTCAATTCCATCGTTGCACTCAAATAGATCTAAGAGCGTTTTTTGATCAAAAGATTTTAAACATTTAAGCTTCACGTTTATTAATATTCAGATTAATAAATTTAAATCTTAATCCTTAAAGAAACTATAAATTTTTAAGAAAAAACCGGAAATCTGGTTCGCAATGGCCACTTCGAATTTTAAGGATATACTATATAAGTTAAATCTCTTTCTTGATTCCGTGTAAGCATAGTGGCTTAGTCACTTAGCACCCATTTGGAAGGACTTCACTTCTAGTGACTCTTAGACTGGAGGAATTTCTGATGATCTCTTCACCAGTTTCAAGCGGAGGTGTAAGACGTTTCTTAGTGGGGTATTCGAGAATTTTGTTCATATCGAAAGACATACAAACAGGCTTGACCTGTTTGTATGTCTATAAAGATGCAGAAGACAGTGACCTTTAAAAATAATCAGGATTAAGGAAATCTCTCTCTCTCTCTCTGAATCCTGGAATTCACCTACTATTTGGGACAAAATATGTTTGCATATTTTGGAGGAATACGAAGCAGAAACCGTCTTGTATAGCAAAAACAAACAGAACTGTTTCGCTTGATAGCCCATTCAACTTTATACAGCTTAACCTGGATCCTTTCAACTATGCATTGATATTAAGTATAAAAAAGATTCTCCAAGTTCATTCCATCTGCATGTACCAGCTAGATTCCAGTGCATTGATTTTCATGAAATTTTGCATTTGGTTCTTTTGGAAAGATTTGTTGAGCCACACCAAATTTCATTAACATCTGACAAATGTAAATCGAGCAATGATTACAGTAATGAATTTATATATTTAAGTAATTAGTATTTTTATTTTATTAATCACAGAAGTTCCTTGAAATATTTATTGTGTTTAAAATCCAGGAGGAAAAGTAGATTACATTAGAAAAAAATTAAAAACTTTAAAAATTATTATTATTACTAACCATCAGAAACTCCATAGCCATTTAGGTGTTGGAATATGAGCAAAGCGCCTATTGTCTTCACTGTATTCGTCTGCCTGTCTGTCTGTCCGTCCTCATGTATAACAGCGATTCCCAGTAGACGGAATTTCATGAAATTTTATATTTATCTCTTTTAGAAAGGTTTGTTGAACTATTACAAAATTCATTAAAATCGGACGAATAGAAATTCATGAAAAGTTTTCAGTTTAAACTCGTTGCTCTTTGAAGGGCTTTTTTTTTTTGTTGTTACCAATTTCTAAATATATAAACAATGAAGTATACTATTTATTTATTATATTAATCACGGTAGAAATGTAAAATGAGTGTTGTATTTCAATTTTTCTTAAAATCTAGGGGGGGGGAAAGTAAAGTACATTACGAATGGGTTGACAGCATATTCGATCGTTACCTGTGGCTGTTAAAAGTTGGGTGAATAAATGTTGAGGTATGTGCACGTTGATGAGTTGATGAAATGAATTACTTTTGGCTTCTATTAACCATAGAAGATTCGATTAATTTAAGAAAACAATCCATCTATCTAAAAAAAATACCAATTATTTTGATCAAGAGGGGGTTCTATCCTCCTAATCGACATTTCTTCATTTAATATAATCTAACGGGTTTCTAAATTAATCTTTGACTTCCTGTTTAGTGCTAGCATAAAGCCTTCGTTATCAGCAAAGTCCTTCACCTCGGGAGTCGTTTACATAGTGCTATGCAATAGGGATGTTTACTTAAGAATCCAGCGATGCATGCAGAACCATGCGTAGACCTCTCTCTCTGATTCAGTAACCATTTTCATAAATGGATAACTCAGCGCAGAAGTGTCTCAACCCTTTTTATGTTGCCTTAGAATTCTGTGCATTTTTTTATCATCGAATTTTCTTTAGGACTCAGTGTTCGTCTGCTTTGTGTAGAAATGTTTGATTTTAATCTCTCGTATTACACAAGTCTTTATTACGTTTGTACTACTATATTTGTACATATAAGTAACTGGAATGACCTAAAAAAACAAAAAAAAAACCCACCTTGTATCCTCGTAATATGATTTTTTTCTGAACTATTTCCTTGTTTAGCATGAAGGCTAATGAGAGCTCAGAGACATTTGCTAAGCAGGTTTAAATGAAAGCAGAGTTGAGGTCATTAGCTAGAGAAAGTGCAGCCCTTAGATATGTGCAGATAAATGTATATAAAAAAGAAAATTGTACTAGGCATTTTTATTTTGCTCCCCCCCCCGTTTTTTTACTCAACTTGATATTTGTTAATTTTACTGGAAGACAACCTACAAGCATGACGCCAACATGATGTCACTCACCTCACGTGCTTTCCGTCGCTTGTTATTAAAAACATTCTGGAGTTTCTTTACAAATTGAAAACTAGAAATCTGTCAGAAATAGTTGCATTTATAGTGGCATTCGTTTTTCCCACAGAACGATTTTTTCCCCTGCAGATTAAGACGCCGTTATTTAATGACACGAATTGCCTCAGTCATTCACTGCAAATAATCAGTACTGCTCTATAAGGAGAAACACAGCGCATGTCAGTATCCAAATGGCATTTTAGGGATTATTGTCCCATCATTGAGTAACTAGGTACTGATCGGTGCAGGACTTGACAATGTGGCTGAATATATTGGTACTTGTCTGATAACTAGTCAACTGATGTTTGATTTAATCAGTACTTGGTAGCAAGATTAATATATTTATGCTTTAATAGGGAAGTGGCTCATTTCCCAAAGAGAAATGTGGAAGAGAGGCAGGCCACCCAAGACTTGGCGCATGATGTTTCAAGAAGACTTGTAAAGCATTGGTGTCACGTGAGAAGAAGCAAGAGCCATTCCAAAGAGCACTTGCTACCCAATATATCCAGTTGCACAGGTGGACTCCCCCTCGTGGGAAGTAGAGTTGGTAGGATTGCCATCCTCCCCCACACCCGGTGGAAAAGACTTGAGTCCGAGTCCCGTCAATAACGGAAGGGATTTTTATACGCCTTTTACACAACGTGGCTGAGTTAGTCGGTCTCAGGCGTGGGTAGCATGGTTTTTTCCCTCCGTAAACTCAGGTTTTTCGTCCAGCAAACAGAAAATCGACCTCAGAACAAACGCAATTTTCAGACAATATACACTGAGCAATATGGCCTTAGTGCTGATGCTCCTAAAGCCCTACAACAACAACAGGCGGCCTTAAGTTTAAGTAAGAAAGAGAAGTCCCGTTTACTGCAATACTGTGGCAACCCGTTGTGCAGGTGTATGCGAGACTAACTTTTCTTTCCTGTAATACTGTTACAGTGAAAGAAAGCGTTTTGCAAGACTTACAAATCAAAAGTGCAAACTTTATTACTAAGCCTAATACAACTACTATCCTACAGGCGTCGTTTACTGAATTAATATGGCCCTTAAAGTTAACTGCACACAAAAAAAATATTCACGAAAAAGTCAATTCCTTTAACTTTCGAAGCATATGTATTTTATATATTAAAAGCTTATTTTAACAAAGAAATTTTGACATTTCTTTATTCTGGCGTTCATTTTATTTTATCATAAACTGCTTGGAATGCTGTAGCTCTGTTACAACATAATACATCAACATTTAGGAATATAAAAAAAACAAACAAGGAAAACCGGATAGTTTCCAAATAAATCTATTTAATACTCTCATCTTCTCTTTTATGAAGGTATTTTTGACAAGGTATCCATTAAGGAAGCACTGACTATACCTTTAAGAACCTAAAAAGGTCAAAGCACATTAAAATAACAGCGAACAGTGAATGTATTCTTTCGGCCACTGAAATATTAATTTAACTAGTAGCTGTTACTTCGTGACCTTCAGTAAAGAACTCACCAGGAGGAATATTCAGGCAGCCCAGATGTTAGCGGCTTTGGGTCATGTACTACTGACCTCCATATGCCGGATCTTGGGAAAATTTAAAGGAAAAGAAACCAAGCAGGCGTTCTGAAAACCCTTTTGATATGGAACACCTCTGTACGAAGAATAAGGTCAGGATAGTTGCCGCCAACGACTGACACATGTCAGCTGCTATGACCTTGATGACGAATACATTGAAATAAACAAAACGTCTATTGTTCTCGTTCACAAAGAAACGTTTGGTAAATACGTTTTTCATTTCAAGAGATGAGGTATGTGCAAGTTTCATACCAAAAGACAAAGGCTAGATACCAAAAGACTTGAACTAGTAAAAAGCTAGAACATATTAACAGTGCCTCGAATTTCGTTTTTATTATTTTTTTTTAATTTACGTTCTGGCCTACGTCTACTTCCGCCTTATGTTGGTTCCGTTCAGTTAGTTCGACACCTACCTCGCCCCTCTATCCCGGGAGGATAATTGCGTGCATGCGTTCCTTTCAATTTCATTACGAAAATGATTCTTTATTGGACTTAATCAACTAAAGACGGTGTACAGCGATGTACACTAAGTGTGCAGTGTATATTTAGAGCTGTAAAAACACTGATAGCTTCTTATTTATTTATTTTATTTCAGTATTTTGTTTATACTAAATATTAAAGTCTACAGTGAATTAATTCCGGGAGAGAAAACCCAAATAAATAAATTTATATACTTCCCAATCCCCATGTCATTTTCCTTAGGTGACTGACCCGGATTACGGAGAGAAAAGGGTAAGCAAAATGCCTTCGAGAGATTGTGTTTAATCACCCTGTTGTTATACAGGGTGATTCAGGAGGAATAGTAAATATTTTGGGAGGTTACTTCATATAAACCTGTGTCCAATTCTCAATGGATACGGAGATCAGCTATTTTAAACTGGCGCGCACAAAGCCATTATGAGAGGCATTAAAGAACGCTAAATGAATTATTGTTTGTATTTATTGACTTTTTGAATGATACAAAACACAAATAATTGACAAATTTTTTACAGTTCACAATAAAAGTTCGAAAATCCCACCGCCAACCTCAATGCACTTTGCAACTCTTATGGTAATATGACGTCTTGTTCTTCTGAGGTCGTCTTGGCTTTCCTTTATGAGGGCAGCCAGGGCCGGTTCTGGTAGGTGTGCAGTGTGCGCATGCACGCAGGCGGCCAAATCCCTAGGGCGGCCGATAGTGCACTTTAAAGAATAAAATTAAAATGTAATTTAATATTATTTTAATACAGTGGTCGGCGATGAAATAGCGAACGTGGACAAACGTTACCGTAAAATTAAGAAGTCATACCAACATATACAATGGGAACATAAACATGACAGTAAACATATTTGATACAGCCTTAAATTCCATTCAGGAAAGTTTTGAAAATCTAAATGAATGTAATAATGTATTTAAATTTCTTTGTGAATTTGGAAAAATCACTGAAGAGGAAATTAAAAAATCTTGTTTTGATTTAGATGTTTCCCTTCAAATTAATAAAGGAAGCACAAGTATTAAGGATATTGATAGTCCTCATTGAAGAGCTGAGCTCTTCAATGAGCTGATAACATATAGAATTTTGAGCAGTAGAATTGCAGACCCATTAAAAAAACTTGACATATATTACAAAAAAATAACTTGATGTCATCATTTCCTAATCTGTTTATAGCTTTGAGAATTTTTCTGACATTACCAGTTAGTGTAGCATCAGGTGAAAGGAGGTTTTCGAAATTCAAACTTATAAAAACTAAGACACATATTTAATGATCGAGAACTGTTAGCTATAGAAAAGGAATTGTGAAAGTTTAGAATTATCAGATGTTATTGATGAACTGGCAAATAAGAAAGAAAGAAGAGTGCAGTTCTTACTTTATGGGTACATTTTGTTATTTCTGTTTTATATATCTTGTACAATTTTGATTTGAATAAAATTAAAATAAATATGTCAAATATTTTTATGGATTTTTTTTACCCCTGTCAACTATATGGAACTGTCATAAAAATATACTAGTAGGCTCCCATGAGTTGGGTTAAGTTATGAATCTACTCGCGATCCGCATTGATAGGGGCGGCCAAATATCTCAGCACACAGGCGGCCAACAGCCCACAACCGTCCCTGAGGGCAGCAGTAGCCAAAATGCGAGCGAGAAAGGTGTCTCTTGTATTCACCTTTTCTTTATATACTGCGCATTTCATCCAGCCCCACAAACAAAAATCTAACGAAGTGAGGTCTGGAAACTTGGAGGCCAATTAACGGGACCACCGCGGCCGATTCAACGTTCAGGGAAAGTTCGATTTGGATAAGAATAAGTCAGACCAAACATTATATCACCAGACGGGTATAATGTGCAGGAGCTCCGTCATGCTGAAGGTACATACCAATCCTTATGGCCAAGGGAACATCCTCCAATAGTAGTGGAAGTTCGTATTGCAGAAATTCTAGGTAAATGGGCACTGTAAAACGATTTTGTAACACAACAGGTCCAATCAACATTGTCGATGATACAGCACCACACGTTTACAGAGAAGTGATGTTGAAATTTTGTTTCTACAGTGACATGTGGATTTTCGTCTGACCACCTATGAGAGTTACGAGTGTTGTTGATACCGTCAAGGGTGAAAGCAGCTTCATCGCTGAACAGTATTAATGGAATTAGCATTTACCCAACAACAAAATTTCTGGTTAAAGGTGTTGCACCCACTGTATATGAAATGGATACAAGCCGTAATGTTCGCCATACTCTTGTCTGTGGAACACCGATACACGTAGTAACTCTTCGTGCTCTAATAGTAGAACTATGTTCTACCTCCTGAAGAACGTGTCCTATTTCATCCACATTTTGTTCATTTGCACGTTCAGAATAAATATGAGCGCTGGGAACCGTATCAGTCTCACGCAACTTGGTGTAAACGCTCTTGAATCCGGTATTCTGCAATTAGGAAACCGTCGACAGTATTCTCTACAAGCAGCAGTAGCACTAACACCACAAAAACCGTAGACAAACACCATATCGGCATATTGAGCATGTGTGAAGATGTTCTTAACACTTCTAACGTCAGGTTATAACTGCTTCTTGGTCACATCTGATTCAAGGAGCAGTGTGCGCCAGTTTCAAACAGCTGTATCTCTCTATCCATTGAGAATTGGACACATGTTTATATGAACTTTTTTTTACTCAGAATAACCGGTACTATAACCTCCCAAAATATTTACTCTTCCTCCTGAATCACCCTGTATATTTTGATTATTAAAACAAAATTAAAAATTTTATGTTTCGTTAAATGTTTCATTTCGATCCCAAGCTTGATTTATTCCTTTAAATCTGGAGGTAGTAACGTGTTCCGAATAAGTCAGACCAAACATTTCATTTATTTATTTTTAATAATAATGATAATTCTTATTATTATTTTCGCTCTTTGGATCGGACTAAATTTTCGTGAATGGCTTCTTTCTACTACTATGTTCTAAATACTGTATAGGGAATTTCTCTGGCATTGCTAGTTGAAGTTTGTAATCCCCCCCCCCCCCAAAAAGAAATAAAAATAATAAAAATGTGTGTACTGATATACGATCTACTAAAAAATAAATATCATAATATTCACTTGGCTTGTGGATACCATTAATTTTTGGTTTGTTGTATTCATTCTGAAATTAATCTTTTATTCTGTTGTTTTCACGGATTTTTAATTTTATTTTTTATTTAGCATTAGAAAATTTTATTTTTAATGCAAAATAAAATTTTGCATTAAAAAATGCAAAGAAGTGGACTTCTACAAAAAAAAAATATAAAATAAAATAAAAATAATATTAATTAAATATTATTTATTTATTGTGTTATGGTGGAAGGGATTTAAATAACCTGATGATAAAAAAGCCCATTACATTTATTTACTTTACTATTATTTATTTATTATTGTTTATTTGCACTAGTAATTATGTAACTTGGCATCTTTCCAAAACCAACTGCTAGCGTACTTCGTCTGCTTCGCTGTTTGGCAAAAGTTCTCTTGGATAGAATATTTTATTTTTGTTAGTCTTTTCTTTTATTTATTTTTATTTTTTTAACTAGAATATGAACTGTCAAGAAGATATTAAAAATAATAACCGGACCCAAATAAGGAAGACTTATGGTAATTTGCTGTGCTTGGACGTTGAGGAAACTTTCTTTTGAGAGAAAGTCATTGAACTTTTACTGATAACCATCCTCTCATTTGTTTAGTTGCGTTGACTGAAAAGCTGTTGGCTATTTATGAAGATTACGGTCATGCATCTCGCACGTTAAAACTTTTATACTATTTCTTGTGTTGGCCTGGTTTATAAAAGATGGGTTCACAAGTTTGTTCTTTGGTGCGTGCCCACTGGCTGTCTCCAACGACAAGATTAATAATAGAGGTTTATGTTTGTGGTCACTCAACCGTATACACTTCGTGCAGTGCTTCATCTCTTTCTCTTCTTTGTATGGAACACACACACACACACACACACACACACACACACTGGTCATCTGGATACAGCTTTCAAAAATTTCAAGTCGAACTTTGTCATCAGTGCTATACTATTGTCGACAAGGGCGCCCTCAGCACATTAGCGGATTACCTTTTATCTCTCTCTCTTTATTGCAACACTTGTTCAAAACTATAAAAGTATATTGTGATTAACAACTATACAGATTTTTCATTAAAATATCCTCCACGAGATTTTATCACTGGCTTACATAAATTCTGGCGATTAGTTTTATAATAGTGTTCTTGACCAACATTAGGGACTCATATCTGGTGAGTATGGGCTTGGCACACCAAAGGTCCTGAGCTGGATATCATCATTCTTCTCTTTTCTTCTGACTAATAATAATAATAATTATTATTATTATTCCAAGCGATCTGCAAGGATAACAAAATTAGTGAAGGTGGGAAGACTTCACGGACTTGTTTAGATGATATGCCATAAAAGCTCTATTGGGTTTAAGTTAGGCGATTGGGGTGACCACACCATAATTTGCAATAGTTCCTCCTATTGTTTAGTTACATGAAAGATCCTGCACAGATTAGACCTGTGCTTCGGGTCATTGTCTTGTTGTAATATAAAATTTCTTCCACAAAGTCGAAGTTCAGAGGATATTGCATTATGTTCAAGAATGATTTTATAGCCTCTTTTTATTTTCCTTCAATTCTGACCATGTCACTCCAGAAAAACAGAATCAACCCCAGATCACGATGGGACCACCACCGTGCTTGACTGCAGTCATAAAACAATGTGGTACCAATTTTTCTTCACCTTATCGTCTCGCATAAACTCTACATTTGGATTCATCCGTCAACAATACGTTTTTCCACTCTTCAATTGGCCAATGTTGATTGGCCAATGTTGATAGCTTGAGCTAAGATAGCTCTTAGCTCAAGCCGATCGTTTTACGATTTTAACAAGGGTGTTCCGACCACTACACGACCATTAAATCTTGTTTGTTTAAGATGAAGTTTTAAAGTGGATGTAGAGGTGGGAGTTTCAATGTTCCTATTGGATTCAACTCTGATTGCAGGTGCAGTAAGTTGTCGATTGTGTTTAGAAATCAGCGTTATGGTCGTATGTTGTGCTTCTGTTGTTACGCGCGGTAGTCCTGATCGTGGTTTGTCCTTTAAATTGCCATCCTCCTTGAATTGTCGAATGATAGTTTGTACGCCTTTAAATGAAACATCTAGTTTTTGCCAATACTTCTCATGGAAACTTTCTTTATACAGCACTTTTTTTTTTAAACGCTCAGTTCTTTATTTCTTTCCATGTTTATCACGAAACACACAAAATTCACCCCAAACGCCCTTTCTGAATGGATGTTGGATTTTATAAGTTGCAGCTCATACTGCTCAATTTATTTTATTACAAAACATTCTAGATTTATCTACAATGTTCTACTACATTCCGGAATATTCTACAACTTTCTTAAATATTATTTCAGTTTTTTTTATTTTTATACATAATAGAAAATATTTTAATAAAAACTAGTAAACAAGCTGGTTCCATAATATATGAAACGTGATTCCAAATTTTTAGGCGGGAGTGTATTATTCATATTAAATAGTTTTTTGTGATTTTTTTTTTTTTTTTTTTCAATATGAATGAAAAAGTGAAAAGATAAATATATTTGAGCGATTGTAAAGGGGCTCACATCTGATGAGTATGGGCTTGGCACACCCAGGGTGCTGAGTTAGATATCATCATTCTTCTCTTTCTTGGTGATTCCCTTCTACTTTTGACTCTCTCTCTCTCTCTCTCTCTTAGGGTAACTCGGGAAATTTTTTTTTTTTTTCCTGGCTGGTGCAGCATAAGCCTCAGGCTTCCTTGCACCATATAGCTAATAATAATAATAATAATAACTTATAAAAAAAACAATAAAACTCTATTGTTCGTTTCGACAAAAAAAAAAGGCTTGTGGCTTATATCCGTATGTATATCACGTGCGTGTTCACGCCGATTTGTATTATGTGGGCTGAAAAACCGGTATATTTCAAGGGAAATCCTACTTCGCCTAATAAGACTCTATAATACCATTATCTTCTCATTGGCACATTCTGTGGTAACCCAATCTCTTGCATTTGAAGTTGCTATGGTGTCCCTCAAGCTCAACGCCAACCTGATAGACAGAGCAACAGTATACATTCCACCAGGCCCAAACAGTGACATCATTGAAGATGTGATCCACTGGCTGGTAAATCACCTCCATGCCTCTGCTAAGCACATTTGTGGAGATTTCAGTCTTCCACCTACTCTTACACGTCTTAGTAGGAAACTCATTAGCAGTATGGATTCATTGGTTATCAGCCTACTTAACTGCCACCCCACGAGAGGATCTAATCTCTTGGATCTGATATTCTCTTCAGCACCATGGGACCTCGAAGACAGTCCTCACAATCTATTTCAATCCGATCGCGAACCAATTGCCATATTCCTGCTTAGCCGCACCTAACTTCGATATCCAAGGCTCAAAAAAGACATCACAGCACCCAAATTCATTGATCCACCATGATGTCGCGAAGCCGCATCCTCGATACTTTGGGAGGCTCTCAATAATTGCGATCTCGAGCTAGCTGTGGACCTTATGACCAGATGGATTTGAACCATTGTAAGTTATGGTGCTACAAAGACTGTCTGCATCACTCCCCAGTCGAGAGCTTGGTGGACACCAGCTTTCAAATATTGCCTTCTCCAGAGCCTAGGCAGTGTTCAACCGCCAGAAGTCATTTGCAATTAAAAAGCATTTAAATGCAACCTCTATGCCTCTGCTCTCAAACACTGTGGCCCTGATGTACCGAGGCAACTTACCCATCAACAACATTCCTACTGATATGCTCGCCACCGTTCGCATCATCAGGAAGCAGCTTATAACTGCAATAAATGGATTTCCGCCCACTGCAATTGCAGGCCCCGATCTTGTGCCACAATTCATGATCAACTGTCTTAGTTCGTTTATCGATCCTCTACTATCAATTTTTAAACGAGTCTTAACACAGCACTACGTTCCCCCCTCTGTGGAACATATATGCTGTGAGGCACACCCTAAATGCCAATCTGCAGCCCTCATTAAACAGTTCAGGCCAATCTCTCATTCTTCCATCCTCTTGAAGCTCATGGAGAAGACATTACTTGACCTTGGCCAGGCAAACTACACATTATGATTATTATTATTATTATTAACCATATGGTGCAAGGAAGCCTGAGGCTTATGCTACACCAGGCAAAAAAAAAAAAAAAAATTCTGAATTACCCAAAGAGAGAGAGAGAAGTAAAAGGGAATTACCAAGAAAGAGAAGAATGATGATATCCAGCTCAGGACCCTGGGTGTGCCAAGCCCATACTCACCAGATGTGAGCCCCTGGGGGTAATTTGATATGGGCAGCATAATAATGCCCAATATATTGTAAATAATGTTCAAAGTACGATATCTTTATGAATGTGTTGTGAATAAAGTCAAGAATATATGAATATCTTTATGAATATACTGTCAAAAGCTTAATATTCTGTAAATAATCTGACACTATTTCTGTTCTTGGCTCTGGGGGATGAGCCCAGACCTCGATGTGTGCCCCGTCCCACATAATTAAACCAAAGTAGAGTGTTTTTATCTTCCAATAACAGCTTAATTACGCATCAAGGAATATCTAAGAAGTTAATTAGCTAATGAAGATAATTAAAATGGTAATTTCAACAGCAAGTAAGTGGTCAAGTTTTGAATAGCCTTGTTACAACCATACTAGAGTATTAAAATTTTCAAATCAACTAATGGAATTTATATATAATTTAATGTCATGCTATTAATTCATATTATCATTTATTGATGTACATACGTGAAAATTATTGTAATTTTCTCGTTTACTTAGGTTTCAAAGGGAAGAGCACATGTTCCCTTCGATGAAGGCGCTATGACTCTTGGAAAAAAGAACTCATTGCAGGAAGATCTGCTGTTTTGTAAAGGTGGAACAAGCTATCCTTCTGCGGTTCCAGACGAAGATGACATGCAAGACAATCTGTCTAAAAAGTTGGCATTCGCTCTCGGAGTATGCAAACTGCCATGTGGAATGCTTCTCATTGTGTTCGGCTCGGTATCCATTGTACTTGATGCATCGATGGCATTCGTTGGCAGCGGATTATGGTCTGGATCTGTGTCCATACTTACAGGACTTATTGGTATTTTAATAAGCAAGCGGTTTGAACGGACCGGTTGCATCATTTTCTTTATATGTCTTTCCATTCTGTCGGTGTCAACATCAGGGATTGTTATCGTATTTACAGCTACTGGTTTGGTCCACGATATTTCATCAACAAGCAGCTTTTATATCGATATAAATGGACAGAGAGTTTCATTTCCAGGGGAGACAAACACTCAGAATTCCATTCTTGCAGTTGATATATCGATCATACTTTTAGCAGTAATAGATGTGTGTTTATCAATTGCTTGCTGTGTTGTTGGAGCACGTCGGGCCTGTCACTGTTACAGTTGGAATACTGCAGATCCAACCTTTGCTGATCCAGATTCTAAAATCAGACGAGATCGTCTGATTAATTGGCTCGGACAGCAGGCTTTAATGGATGCTATTTTAGCTGGAAAATTACCACCGTCAGCTGATTCTTCACCACCTCGTGCTAGGTGGCATGTGGCTCCTACAAATGATAATGTCCATCCCCTTCCTCTAGTTCCACAAACGCCTGCAGGAGGGAAATATTCAACTTAATGCCAGATCTCAAAAAAATCATAGTGAATGGCATAATTTTTCATTTACTACCACAATGCCAAGAAAATGTTTTTCTACAACAGTATTTTTTACGAATTTGTTTATAAATAATGTAATGTACATTTAAACATGAAAAATATTTAAAAAAAATTAATATTGCTAAATCGTTTATAAAATTGCTTATTACAGTGGTATGCTGATGCATAATGCATTGCAGATATACACCGATGAGCCAAAACATTATGACTGCCTACCTAATATGATGTTAGCCCTCCATGTGCAGCCAAAACAGCTCGTACCCAGCGAGGCATGGATGCTACAAGATTTCTAAATGTGTCTTGTATCTGGTACCAACACGTAACCAGCAGATCCTTTAATTCTTGTAAGGTCTGTGGTTGAGACGCTGCAGACCGCAGTTGCTGTTCCAACACAAACCGCATGCTCGATGGGATTGATGTCTGGGGAATTTGGAGGCCAGGGAAATACCTGCAAGTCTTCTCATGTTCCACGAACCAGTCTCGAACAATCCTGGTGGTGTGGCATGGCGCATTATCCTGCTGAAAGACTGCACCGCCAGACCGTTGCCACGAAAGGGTGTACCTGGTCAGCAATGATGTTTAGCTATGTGGTTGACATTAGAGTGCCTGGCACATGGACCCAGGGTATCTTAGCAGAACATGGCCCAAAGTATAACACCACCGACACCGGCTTGTTTTTGTCTTACAGTGCATCCAGGCGCCATTATTTCCCCAGGTAAACGACGCACACGTACCTGGCCGTCCACGTGGTGCAACAGGAAACATGATTCATGAGACCAGACGACCTTCTTACAATCACTCAAGGTCCAGTTTCGATGCTCGCATGCCCATTGTAGGCACTGTTGCTGGCGAACCATGGTTAGCATGGGCACTCGGAGTGGCCTGTCTACAGAGCCCCATTTTAACAGGATTCGATGTGTACTGTGTGTTGGGACACATTATTATCGTCACCAGCATTCCAATTACCGGTGAGTTGTGCCACAGTCGTCATGTACCATCCGGAAGAGCGTTCGCTCACCTCAAGCATTGATGAGCCATGGTCGTCCAACAGCTTGCCAGTGGTTCGTGGGTTTCCCTCCTCGGACTATATCCAGTAGGTACTAACTACAGCTAACTGTGAGCACCCCACCAGCTGTGCCGTTTCGGATATGCTCTGACCCAGTCATCTGGCCATTACAATTTGACCTTTCTCAAACTTGCTTAAGTCTGCTGCCTTTCCCATCTGAAGAACAAGAGTAACACTGATTAACGGAGCTCATTATGAGGTGTTTTTTATACTGCGTCCCGACCCGCGTACGCACCTTAGTTCACCTGCAGTTGCTTTGATTTGCATAAGAACTCACTGGTCATAATGTTTTGGCTCAAATGGTGTATATCACTATTTTAAGGTGAGAAGAAAATTCTAGCTACTGAGAAGAAAATTTAGCCTTCCACTGCTGATACCTGTTGTAATTAAAAGTTTAACGTAGCTGTTTGAAATGGTCACTGAATAGAATCAATGCATAGTTAGCGACATGTCATTAAGCTTTGTCAAGTGATGCACTTGTTTGTGCTCCATAATTGAGGTTTTCAGGTTGTACATCAGAAAAATGCGTGCGTGGTTGAGCATTAGTTTTTGACATGGCAGTATTCCACTGGCTCATACCATGCAGCGCCTAATCAGGGAAGTGTTGATTCCAAGCTGTACACTGAAGTGGCAGCACTCCTCACACTGCAATTTTTCATTGCATTGTACACGTTTCACTTAGAGAATCAGGTTTTTCATTCTCCAAAACAAATTTTTTTACAAAAATCAAGTGCTTCTTATACCCCATAGAAAACACAATGCTGACTCCTTGACTAGCTAGCTCACTCGCGATATGAAGGGATTAGTTCCCTTCCACACAGCGTTCAAGGCAGGGCCAACTTTATGCTAATGGCAATCCCCTGGTCCTCGAGAATCCCGAGAAAATCCTCGTTTTTCTAGTATTTGTAACTTGTTGATATGGTAAGCATAATTTGTAAATATTTTTTCTATATTTGAAGTGAGTAAATGTATAAGCAACAAAGCAAGTAAGACTACGAGGAGAGAGTATGCTGTGCCTATAAATTGGGCACATTCTGTGTTTTTTTTGCTGGATGAAAAAAAAAAAAACAAAAACCCTTGCATGAAATTGACTAACTGAGCCACATTGGGTGAGAGAGAAAAAAAAAATCCTGGTATTATAGACTAACATCTATCCTTCGAACGATCGCTATAACAGCTACCCTGTTTAACTTGCAACTATTATGTCTACAATTGGGGGCATTCCCCTACAGTTGGAAGAAGGGGGCAGTCTATGACAGTTATGCCCCCTCAAAAAGCTGATCATGTTTGCAGGACGGAGATTATAGCCACTTGCTGCCCTTGAGACTACAGCGTGTGTTTGTCCAATAGAATAGAACAATTTTATTTAGCCTCTTTACCAAGCGATAGGAATTATATAGCAATGTCTAGTTACACAGTAAAACCACTCAAAAGTATAATGCTTGTTTTATTTGATCACAAAATCGTTTCAAGAAAGTCCACCTGATTCCTTGGTGTAATATCAATGGACAAAATTCTTGCATTGTATTGTAATGAAGTGTCCATGATGTTGCGTTTGCAGGGGAAGCACTCATGCTGGCTGCTGAATTTCAACCCTCCCAGAAAATTCTACACATCAAAAGCGACTTTGATCGTTACCCCTTACCAAATTAAAAACCTGTGGGTGTACGAGATCAAAATGCCTCAATGTATGCTAGAATCTTCGTATTATCTTAATTTATTTGAGCTATCAAGACTTCCTGGGCAGTTAATAAATATCGAGTAGATAAATTAATATATATGTATTATACTACAAGTCAGTTTGCCTCCTTGTATGATGAAAAACCAGATTTTGTGAATCCAGAATTCATTGGACAAACAAGCAGCTCCCTGCTGTGATGTTATATTTCATTTACAGAATTAGCACTATAACATCTAAAAAAAAATTTCGTGATTATTTTTAGGATATATTTTTAATTATAAATCAGTTTAATAAACAAAAAACTGACATATAGTATGAAAAGCATTTGTGATAAATATCCAGGGTGACAAGCTTAAAGAAGATAATTTAACTATATTTATATAGCAACGAAATTATCCAGTTGTATATTACCAATCAGTGCTTCGTAGTGAAAAATAAAGTGCACTATTCAATAAGTTTTGGCTTTCATTTCATAAGTGTTGTTGTAATAGGGTTTTTTAGGAGCATCAGTAACTAAGGCTGATTTTCTGTTTGCTGGATGAAAAAAACCATGCTACCCTCACATAACTAGCTCAGCCACACGAAAATGCCCATAAAATTTTTTCCTATCATAGACAGGAGTCGAATTATGGTCTTTTCGCCTGGTATGGGGAGGATGGCAATTCTACCAACTGTGCTACCCATGAGGGCTTTCATAAGTGTGCATATATATATATATATATACACAGACAGTGGTATCATCACTGTCCTCCCTACATTGGGTGAAAAAGGCCTGGGATTGAATCCCATCAATGACAGGAGGAACTTTTATGAGTTTTTTTTTCCCACTCTGTGGCTGGGTTAGTCTCAGGCCTAGATAGCAAAGTTTTCCCCCCATAAACTGGGGTTTTTTGTCAAGCAAAACAGGAAAATCGACCAGAGAACACGCAATTTACAGACACAATACATGTGGGTTTATGAAATAACTTTCCGGGTTACGTAATATAATAGTAACCAAAAATTATAAATACACTATTTTGCCAGAAATGTCAGGATATCCTTGGATTTGGGAAAAATGAAACCACATGCTGTAGGTCATTAAATTGAAGTTTTACTGTATTAATTTATTTACACTGAGTGATCACTGAATAATGACTACCAACTCTATACTGCATTGGGCCACTTTTTACATGAATAACAGCCGCTGCTTGCCTAGGCATTTACCTCACCAGATATCTGAAGACCTAAGGGTGCAGTGCATTGTACAGGCTCAAGGACCGGTCGCTGCAACAGTTGGCACCACAATACAACATGGGGACTGCAAGAACAATATTCCAAATGACTGCACCGCACACTCAGATGTATGGGTTTCCAGAGCAGACGACACAAGACCCTCTCACACTGGAGCACTGAAAACGATTATGTCGGTCGAATGAGTCCAAATACCTGGTACATGCTGACAGACGTGTGGTGCCAGCAACACGAGTCCAGAGACCCATAGTGCCCACTATCCAGACAGGCAGCAGTAGTGGTGGTGGTTGCTTAATATGGGACATTTTGCTGTCCCATAGAACTCCCTGGTGCATACAGACCAATGTTTCACTAGCGAAGTCTATGGGCAGCTCTTAGAACATGTGCACCCTGCCATTTTGCATTTTTTCCCAGACAATAATGCACCTGTGTCATTGGGCCCGCACTCTGCATGAGTGATTCAAGGAACACAGTGAAGGTATCACCGATCTTGATTGGCCTCCAAATTTGGCCGCCCTCATCCAATTGAGCACTCGTGGGATGTTTCGGAGTGGAAATGCCCCGACACACGATCTTTCCCACATAGTCCATTGTGGCCGGGATGGTCACAATTGACCATATCCCGGCCACAACTGAGACTAATTGTAATCGTGCATACTGTCAACTTCTGGAGTGATGGATGTTGCAGGTCTTCCAATGCTTTTCCTCTTAAATTCTGCTGTCACTTCTTAACCATTGGACAGGAAGTGGTATCCCCCCCTCCAATGTTTGAACCATATCATGGTGAATTGCCTTTGGCCTTAGTCCCTTTTCTTCACCAAATTGAATGACTGCATGGTGACAGATTTTGTCCATCCTTCAGCATTCTCACAAACTTGTCATTTCAGGACATGTAATTAAAAAACATGTTAATCAAACTGCTTGAAACTTGGTGGGTCCCTATTTTAAGCACTATACATTAGTACAGAAATTTTCAAACGCCTCTTGTATTTTGCAGAGGCAGTATGTTTTCAAGCACAGCAAGCAGTGGTGTACACTGAAACATATTTTTATATAAAAAAGGAAAGCTCATTTACTATAAAATACCAATCTCTAACTCAAAATATCTAATTAACTGCTTTAAAATCATATAGGTCCCACATGCATTTGAGCAAAACTAAAAATAAATATATCCAAAAAAAACTAGGCCCAGAAATTTGGGCTTCAAATATGTGCTCCTCCTGCTGCTGCTGTAGGACTTAGGTGCATCGATTTAAGCTGTATTGTGCCATACATATGTTTCTGCAAAACTGTGTTGTGGTCAATGTGCCCATTTGCTTAAAAAAAAAAAAAAAAACCTTTACAAAATTGGCCCATAGAAATTCATCATATAGCTTACAGGATTCGAACTCGAGTTTTTTCAGCCCAGTGTGAGACAGGCTGGCGATCGTGAATGGGTCTTGGATGCGATATTCATACATTGCAACTGTGTCGTCTGCAGCTACAAATTCTCATTTTGTAATATTTTGAAAGTGGAGATGAATTCGGTGAGTTTTAATATTCCATAATTTAATATGCATTGACTCACCCTCTGCTGTGTGCCCAATTAATGGGGGTCATGCAAAATTGTAAATTGTCAGCGTTTCCTGAAATTAAATATACCTTTAATAACTTTCTTCCTTACAATCTTTAATCTTCTGAGGAGTGCATTCTCACTTCATGCTAATGGTTCTTGTGTAATGATCAAGCCTACCAAAAGGTTGTTGGACACATGACTCTTTGATCAGAACAAGGACATTGTACATAGATATTTTCTGAGGGAATTGAAGAAATTGCATATAATCATAAAGCTATTTATTTATGATTATATATAATTGCTATTTACAAATATTGATTACTCCAAATGTTTGATTCTCACAATTATGTATTATATAAATGCTTACGTCAATAGCAATGATAATAGGTTAACACTATATTGAGGTTGTGACTAGGAATCCATAATTGCTAAATCTCTCAATAAACTAGGAGACTGCCCTCTGAATGTGTCTAAAGCAATTACTATACAGGAATAGACAGTAAAGACAAAGACGTTATACGGTTATTAGAAGGGTTGCTAAATTAAGACGGCTCGGGAAAAAAAAAAAAAAATCTGAATTGAAATGCAGTTTAAAGTTGTTTTGAAATGGACAAATCGATGCTGGGTCAGTACCACTTGTACCTTGTTACCCCCTTTCCCCCAGCAAACTACAGTCAGTCTGCCTGTATTTTTAAGAGCAAAGGTTACTGATTTAATGGTGTGGGCTTGTGTTATGTTGAAATGGGATGAGTCATTCTAGTTTCTCATGCTTGCTTGCAGTTGATTAAGGTGCAGACAGTTTACTGAGTTATCAGTCCAGTGCTTTTGGTAACATGTTGGAGTCAAACAACTCCCACAAGTTATCTTCAATCTATCTTCAGTTTGCCTAACCAGTTTCTAACCAGTTCGTTTGCCTAACCAGATTCTAACCAGTTCAGTTTGCCTAACCAGTTCAGTTTGTCTAATTGGAGTATTTTCACCGACTGGACTAGTGACCAGAGAACGTTTTCAATATCATCACTTCTCCATTCGCACAGGATTTAAAGATTCTTTTTAAAAACATAAATTGGAAAGGTTCTGTTCTTCAACTGAACAGAATTTTATGGTCCCCTTTGCCGCTACTGATCTAGCAATCCATGTCCAGAATGCTACTGAAATAAACATTAGTAGAGGCATATGATGCAAGAAAGCAAGCTTATGCAGCATCAGATAAAAAAAAAAATAAAAAAAAAACCACTCCCATTTCACCCCCTGCGTTCGTTCGAAATACCTGTCCAGCTGAGCCTTAAATTTATTTAGGTTATCAACCTAAATAAATTTAACTACCTGCTGGCTAAAGGCAAATTTCCGTACATTCATCCTACATCTGTCTTTCCTCAATTTGAATTTATGCCCTCTCAGGTGATTATTCTGAGCAAGAACATTTATGCTCAATCCCATCGGCATTCAGCATGCTCAAACTATTCAAGGCTTTATACACCTCTATCAGATCACCTCGCCGGTGCCTAGTCTCCAGACACTGTAATTTGCAAAACTCAAGCCTTTCTTCGTAAGAGCAACCCTCTTTTCCATTCACAAATCTTATTGCCCTTCTCTGTACTCGTTCCAGCAGCTCTACATCCTTCTGAAATGAGACCTCCAGACCTGTATGCAGTACTCAAGGTGTGGTCTGACCATTGCCTTATACAAAGGGATAATCACCTCCTTATCCCTGCTAGAAAAATTCCTGTATATCATTGACAAGACACCATGAGTTACTCTTGCAGACCATCTGCACTGCTGAGAAAACTTCATATCTGCCTGCATAATTAGCCCCAGGTCCTTTTCATTCTCTACCACTGTCAGTGTGGTACCACAGAATTGATACGTTACTCTGGGATTATTGCTTCCTATATGTAGTACTTTACATTTGTCAATGTTAAACTTCATTTGCCACCTCTCAGCCCATCTGCTCAACTTTTCTAGATCCTGTTGCAGCAGTGTACTGTCATTAGTGTCATTAACAACCCTGCCAACATTCATATCGTCTGCAAACTTGGACATTAAGCTTGATATACCATCATCAATATCATTTATAAATACAGCAAACAATAATGGACCAAACACTTAACCCTGGGGGACTCCACTAATAACATTAATCTACGATGAGCAGTGTCCATTGTTTACCACTGGCTTCTCCCCTTCAACGATCCCTTTATCCATAGCAGCAATTTGCCTCCAATGCCACACTGTTCCAATTTGTGCTGCAGTCTTCCATGTGCAACAGTATCAGTTATTCCCTGCATCCAGTTCTTCTGTGACTGCTTCATATTATCCAATCAAATTGGTCAGGCAAGACTTAACAAAACCATGCTGTGTCCAAGCTATAACTGAAGTCTTGTCTAGATGATCCTGCAGTGCTTCTTTAACCAGTGCCTCCATTAATTTTCCTGGAACAGAAGTTAAACTAACAGGTCTATAATTACTTGTGTCGCCCTTTGATCCTCCTTTGTGAATTGGGGTCACATTTGCACATCTCCAGTCCATGGGTACTTCCCCTGAGTCCAAGGAAGCTCCATAATTATGGCTAAGGGTTTGCTTACTTTCTTTGCTGCCTCTAATATAACTGGATAGATCCCATCCACCCCAGGTGCCTTTCTTGTATTTACCTTCAACAATTTCTACTCCACTTTACTGTTATTACAAGATTCTCTAGCCTACTGCCAGAGTTGAATACACCTCTGGCATTCCCCTCACTGAATAACTCATGCGTGAATGTTGATGCAAAATGTTCATTCAGATTGTTAGCTACTGAGCAGGATGATCAACAGTTGACCCATCGATATTAAGCGGACCAATCTGATTCATCCCCTTCCTTCTAGAGTTTACATAAGAACTCTGTTGTTTTTCTTTGCATCCCTTGCCAAAGATTTCTCGTAATCTGCTTTCGCCTGTCTAACCTCCTTTGCAACTTGGTTACAGATCAACTTGCATCTATCATAGGCTTGTCACGTGTTAATTTGTATGTATCCCATGCATTTTTCTTCTCTGCCATATGTCTCATTAGTTCATCTGACATCCATTCAGGCCTAAACCTTGAACAATATTTCTTAGCTGGTATGTAAAGCCTAGTAGCTTCCAAGATAAGTTCTTTGAATGCTTCCCATTTTGAATTTGCTGTTGGTAACCTCATCAGTTGGTCCCACTGTATAGAATTTAAATACTGTGTCTGTCCATCGTCGTTGCCTTTACGAAAGCAATAAGCCTAACGGTAGTTACCTCTGAGTAAATCCCACCTCAGCACACTGTGTGATCACTGCCACCTAGTGGTTCATTTATCTGCAGATTCTTAATGCACCAAGAATCACTACTGATAATCAAACCAAGAGTATTACTCCCTCTAGTTGCCGATGTAGAAAACAATCAGCCTTGCTGGTGAGTGACCAGCCCCCAAAATCCAGTCAATATCTGGGAAATTAAAATCCCCCATTACAAGATTTACTGACCCACTCCCTGTAGCTTATTATACTCATCAGGGTCATTAGGCCTATAGCACACTCCTACTCTCAATTTTGATCTCCCAATGCTTATGTCAGACCAAACTGACTTGTCCAGCGATGTCGACTGGCATCACTTCCTTGGATTTCCTGTTTCTTAATAGCATAATCCCTCCTCCCTTCCTAGACATTGTAGTCCCCAAATTCGAGTTCCGCATTCCGTATATCTGTGTGACACTGCGTCTCTGAAATCCCCCAACAATATCTGCCTTTGAGGTTTTGAGCAATACCTCAAATTTATTTACTAAACTCCTAGCATTGGTGTACACACAAGTATACATGCACCTGTTTCTATACCCAAGCAAGTGTTTACTTGTACCACAATGACTCCCAGCAGTCTGAAATATCCTGCATCTTGTTTTTCAGGCTTCTGCTCATTCCAACAGAAGCAGTGCAAGAATCTTTCACCTCTGCCAGTGGCTGATTGAGGTGTATAAAGCCTTGAATGATTTGAGCGTGCTCAATGCTGATGGGATTTTCCTCTTGCTCAGAACAATCTTTTGAGAGGACATGAATTCCAATTGAAGACAGTTGCAGGATAGATGCATGAAAGTTTGCCTTTAGATAGTTACAGGTGGTTGATTGCTGGAACAAAAAATAATTTTTTGTTAGTTGGTACATCAGCTGTTCTGTGGCCATAATGCACCTCGCAAAGCTTGTGCATTTTACTGTGATCCAAACGCGGGATACGAACCTGCGCCCTTTGGGTTGCCAGGCAGGCACTTTACCCACCTGGCTAGCCGGTGGGTAAAGTGCCCCAAGTTAAACTTTCATGTTGTAAAAGTTGATAGCTTAAACAGATCCAAGGCAGAACTAGACAAATATCTGGAGCAAGTGAATGGGTGAAATTAGAAACTTTTTTTTGGCTGATGCTATAGAAGCTTGCTTTCTTACATCACGTGCCTTTACTAATGCAAATTCGCCCCATATAACTGGGCAATTACAACATGCACTTGTGTCACATGGCCCCATAATTTAAGCCTTAAACAAATGAAACTTTTATTTTGATGTGCTAACATTATATGAAAGCCTGATCTTTTTAGCAGTACATTGTAATACTTAATATTTTGTTTTAATAATAATTTAAATTTCTTTAAATCCTGTACTTTTTTTTGGCCTCTTTACTTTTAAGGACAAAAATTTATTAATTGTGTGATGTTATCATAAAATAGGATAAAACTATTAATTACTGCAAAATTCAAACCTCAACAAGGATTTATCACATAAAACATCAGCATTATAGAGACCTGAAACCAACTTGGCCATGGAGTGAAAAAAGCCCATGTCATTGATGGGCTTTTTTCTGGGATTAAGATAATTTGAACCTGGGCCTTTTTCACCCGGTGGGGAGGACAGTGACGAACCAGTGCTACTAACACAGATCCATTGAAATGGCAGAAACATAACATAGTGTTGGGGTAATCACAAAAAAATGGAACAAACAACTGGACACAGCAATGTTTTGTTCAAAAACATAGCTAAGGATTCCATTGTTGAGACCTATAATAATCGAAAAAGCCATAGAAATCAATAAACTACGTGGAGAGTCAGATGGTTGGACAAATTTGGTGACAAATCCATGCTGAGAAGTTAAGTGCAATTAGCACAGGAATTTATCATGAAAAATTACAGAAAGCAACAGCTAATCGAAGACCAAAATAATACAATTGAGACTGCCCTTAATTTGATGTCCTCAATGACTGAACATATGGCAGCAGGATATAAGATGCAAAAAGATTACATCAGTATAATGGTATGTGCTAATGCCAGCAGGTTGTGATAGAAAACCAAAAGCCTAGATCTAAATGTTTCCCACAATGCGCCTGTGTGATTTAAAAATCAATGATGGCAAAATATCCTGCCATTTTCTCTCAGCAAACATCTCATTCAACTGATGGACGAAGGACCAAGGTGTGATCAACACATAACGTCATTATTGTAAAATGTTCATTCAAAAACTTATTTAGGCAGAAAATAAATTAGATTTGACAGTTTTAGAAAGCTACAC
Organism: Mastigoproctus giganteus; assembly: GCF_048544385.1. NCBI lineage: Eukaryota > Metazoa > Arthropoda > Arachnida > Uropygi > Thelyphonidae > Mastigoproctus > Mastigoproctus giganteus. The sequence goes on from NC_143580.1 coordinate 21,867,844, forward strand.
TGTATAAGATGCAATTTTTCAATGTTGCTGATGCCTGGAATGATGTTCCAGTTCAAATACAAAACTGGAAGTTGTGGCCAGAAATATATTCAAATTGAAACAGAAAACAATCCAAAAGAAACAAAAATTGCAGTTTGTTAGAATGTTCCTGGTTTGAAAAATATTTTGATGAAGTAAATGATTGGCCAGATATGGATGCTGGATGCACAATTTTAAACAATGAAACTGTGGCAAATTTGGATGATTCTGAAACTGAAGAATAGGTTGCTGATGTAAATAGCCAATGAAGTAATTAGTCAGCTGGCATAATTAACCAATGTGAAGCTAAAACTAGTAGTAATAGAGGCATGTGATGCAAGAAAGCAAGTGCGCTGATTGGTCTGAGGTACAAGCAGCAGACAGTACACAAGTGTTACTTTAGCAACATTGCCTCCCAAAAGGCTCAGGAGAACAAAACAAAAGAACTGACTGTTTTTCATAAAAGAAATTGTTTTAATGTCATTAACACGATTATGTATCACTGCAAAAAAAAAAAAAAAACTTGCAGAGCCCCTACATACATGTCAAAGAAAAGTTTTTTGTCAATCTCTCTAAAACCACTGCAGTCTTTGATATCATTAACCTCTAGCATTTAAAGTTATTTTCACAATAGTACTTATCCTTTAAAATTAAGAAAGGGACTCATAAAATTTACAAAAGCATAGTTTTAATGCATACAAAACTGTCTTACAAAGTTAGCGTTGAATGCAAGCAACAGTCTGTAGAAACTAACATTTAATCTAAATAAGGCTAAGTGGAATACCCATCATTAGATTTAAGAACTACGCTCTGGGCTGAGCAATTGATCAGAATCATTGAAGCCCATGATGTTGGAAAGACACTATCACTTGATAGATGATCTTAAATTCCCATCTCTGGATCGAGACTCCTGACGAGATTCAAACTGGGCAGATGTGATGACTCTTCAGTGTCATAACTGGGGTCAAAAAGACTGAGCTTGCCGTGGTGATATCCTCCACTGGAAGGACTGATGAAAAGTTAACAGGAGTTGAGGTCCATAAAGGTGAAAACGATACATTATCACTCCCCGAACACTCGAAATTAATCTCAGATTCTTCTGCAATGCACAGGTTGATAACAGGCTCTGAATCGAAATAACCACAGCACTTCACTGGAAAAAAACCAATGCTATGAATAATAGTAACCATAAAACAGTAACCCACCCAAAAATTCACCCTTTTATGCAGTTGTGGATTGTAATGTCAATTGCTGACCAATCAGATTGCCAGGATTGCATATATTTTTTTTTACGAAAACCCCAAACAAGAGGTATTAGAACCTCTGGTACTGTGCTTGGGTTAGAGGTTGAGAAAACAAGAAGATATTTGTTGATATCAGACCTGAACTTCTGTAGACTAATTTTCAGGAAATACATAAAGGCTGTTCCAGAAAACAGCAGTTGAATCAATAAACAAGGAAAATGAAAAGTTGGTTATGAGAGTTTGGTTTTGAACAGTAAATGGATATTGGCGGCATGTACGGTTTCGGACTGTTTTGAAAGAGAGCGGGAATTATAAAAGCCAATTCAGAAGTGCCCATGGAAGTATCTGTAGAAAAGACATGCAGCAGAAACAGTAAGTCATTGAGACAGCGAGTGGAGACTGTTAGAGATGAGTCATTAATTAACCTAACTGCCCTCTTCTGAACGGAATCTAGAAGCCTGAGAGAGGTTTTGGGGACACTGCCCTAGATGTGGGAACAATATTCCACAGTAGGGCTGATTTGTACAGGTGAAAAGCTGTTTGGAAGAAAAGTAACGCCAAGAGCAAAACTAAGTTTTTTAGATGATTAGAAGACAGGGCAATCCCCAAAAGAGATATCATTTTGCCTAGAAATTGGTGTCACCAAAGATATGCATAAGAATCCTTTTTGCAAGATATAAGACAAGACTGAGTTTTAGGATTGAAATCAACCAGGTAGTCTTTGCCCCACTGGAGAACAGCATTTAAGGAATTGGTAGCAATTATTCACAATAAGGTTTCTGAAACTGGAATGCAATGTACTATCATCTGTAAACTATGGATAGGATTTCCAGTCAATGGAAGGTCATTAATATACAAGAGGAAGAGCAGGGGAAAGAACTGAACCTTGGGGGACACCAGCATTATTGGAGAAGTTAGAAAACACTTATCTACCATCACCCTCAGTGAGCAATCAGAGAGAAATCTGGATAACCAATTACAAAAAGCAGTTGGCAAACCATAAGATGGAAGCTTGCTGAAGGCACTGGTTGAGTCATAACAAGCAAACTTGCGATATTCATTGTCATTTCTACAGGTCTTGGGCTCTTGCACTTTTTAGACTGTGGCTTTAAAAATAAAAAACTTGTACCTGTCTGTGAGAAACAAAACAGAAATAGGTGTGTGCACTCTGTTCAGAGGGTTTAGACAAGATTAGATTGTAGGAAACTTTTTAGCCAGCAACTTGTTGATAACTGCAACAATTTGCTAGCTGAAGGAATTCAAAGTCAATTGATTAGTTTTCAATGCGTGGATGGGTTTCCCAGTTAAGAACTTGAGACTAATTACAATTCCCACCTGTAGTTTGAATTTTTAGTGATTTCAGTGGTTATCATCCACTGTGGAAATGGTCTATATTGGGCACAAGATTCATCTTTCTTTAAAGGAGAGAAAAATCATAAATTTGCATATGGCTGGTGTTTAAACAGGTAGGGCAGTGCATCATTGTGGGGAGACAATTGGGTGGTTTGAACCCTTGACAATTATTTCAAAACATTTAGTCTCAAACAATGCTAACAATGCACAAGCCATGTGGAGGGCATAAAAAAAAAAAAAAAAAAACTGAAATCGAGGATTTGGTGTCGATTTTCGTTTGTGCTGCTGTCAAGGTCACATGTTTTGCAGTATTGGTGTAGAGCGTGTGCCGGCAAGGTGAGTCAAGGTTTAGGCTTAGCTGCTGAGTCGGGAGGGGAAAATATATAGTTCTTATTTCGTTCGCTAGAAGGCGCTACTCAATTTTCAATTAAAGTTAAAAGATAAATTTTATTCTCCTGAGGGTCAAACCCATGTCGTTTGGTGCTTATCCCCACGGCTAGTTGTAGGAATGTGTAAATGTACCTGTTATAGTTAACAGCGTGTGAGGTGACATCAAGAGCTCTGTATTCTGCATACAGAGCTAAGTTTAATGAAAAAATGTACTTTTATTTGGCACCGGTTTTTTTTTATTAACTGGCTACTATTGAGCTACAGAGCTCTTGACGTCACCTTAGCAAACATACGATTTTTTGTGTTTTCTTAGTTCATAACATTCCTTAGAAAGACAAAATAGAATCACAGCAACCAAATATCTTTTTACCCACAATGCTTTCAAGGCAAGTAACATGTGCAATGACATGGCATTTTAAAGTTTAAGACTGGCTCCAACTAGTGTATGTTTCTGCAAGTTGATTTGTTATTATTTTTTGCACTGTTTAATCTCAAAAATAACAATGGTCAGCTTATGGTCACACATAGCAGAAAGAACTCAATTCCTTTTCTCACAGATAAAATGGCGACTTTGTTTAAAAGGTTCATTTAGTGTTGAGAATCTGAAATTAATTATTTTCTTTAATTTTGTGCTTTGATGATTAAATATATATTGATCTTTTCTGTAAGCTGAAAAAGTGAAACAAGGTTGCCCCTGTTGAAATCCACATTCCTAAACAGTGTTTACAAGTACCTGTGGATATATTTTTCCCACTAGCCACACCACAGGTGACACCCCATCTACTGATACTATATGCAAACTGAAAAGTGAGAATCTGAAATTAATGATTTTATTTAATTTTAAGTGTTTTTGCTGATTGATTAATGGAAAAAATTAAACTTATTTTCTAATATCTAAGAAAAAACACAGGCATGATATTTTTACAAATAGATATTTTTTTAATTGATAACTTTTTTTTCAGAACTAGTTACAAATCACAAAAAGTAACACAAACACTGACCTGGGTACATTGCTTTTATCTGAACAGATGCGATATACATTTCAATGTGTAGACATGTTTGAAATTCTTCGATTATCGAAATTACAACACCCCGTTCTTTCTACATCCAATAACACTGTCAAGGTGCTCCATTGATTTAAAATACCAAGAAAAAAGTTAAACCTGACTACAGTACCCCGTATATGTTGTTGTAAAGCCATCTTTGATCAGCATAACTGGCTCTGTAGATGCCCCAGACGTTGAAAAGCCGCTTTTCACTCGCTGCATATGGATTCCAAAATTCAATATCATCTTGAGGCTTCGCAGCCGGTAACTGAACATCAGGGTCAAGGGAGTATGTTGATTGATCTGAATGTGGCATAGTAACTGATGACAGATCGCCATAGTAATCCATGCTTGAAACATCTGACGTTGACTGTTTGGGTTAGGTGTTGAACATGATTCCAATTAAATTCATTGTCAAAATCCTCCATATGTAAAGTAACTTCAGAGGAACTGAGAGCTGTTCAAAATCAAACCTTCATCAGGCGATGTACAAGGTGTACGACGACAAGACAATGAGACGTTTTGTGTGCATATTTACAGCCACTTCAAACGATGGAACCACAGCCAATCCAAGCACGCAACCTTGATACTAAACAAGACAAAATATTGTTTCCTCAACAGTTAAAGCAAAAGTCATGGGATTGAAACTATGTTTGCAGAGTTATTTCTGTTTCTATAGTAACTAAGAAATGGCATATGTAAAACAGTACTAAAGCAAAGGTTTGTATTCTGCAGCCCTTCCATCACAGGGGCGTGCGACGTCTTTAATCTGTTACTTATTTGTTTGAATGTATTTTCAGAGAGAAAAACAGATAGTCAAACAATTTGAAAAATCAAAATCTTATTAAGTAATTTATCAAATATACTGTACTATACCTTCTAAAATCTGAAAGTAAAGATGGTGGCCCCATCTATTGAGCCATCCAGCAAATTGATTTATTATTTGTAGCATGGTAAAAAAAAAAAAAAAAAAAGAAAAGAAAAAGAAGTTTATCGCTAAATTCGATTCCAAACTCCGAATTATGTTTATTTTGTGAGAAAATTTCATTGATTACATGATCATATTTTCTACAATGCATAATCGTAACCAGGAGAAATGTTTCTTCTCAACCGTGAAAATAACTAAACTTCCAATGCTCGAGGGTACATTTGACATGTACCAAATTAAGAACACTTTTCTGATCTGCGCCAACAATTCCTAATGTGTATGAAGGATTAGATTCAAAATTAATATCATGTTTTTATGTATTTTCACAAAAGAGATATACATTGTTGGGATGAAAAGCTGAAAGTGCCACAGACCTTCTGCGTCGCAGGTCTCATTTGGGTTGCTGTGGTTCCATCGTTCACTCTTGAGCAAAATGGCTTGTCGTCACACCCCTTGTTGTAGGAATCGACTGATGAAAGTTTTGTTTGCAGCACTTTCCTTGCAATTCTACACAAATGGACAGCAAAAATGAGATGAAAAAGCAAGACCAAATTCTGTTGGATGCATGGAGTATCTTACTGGACATTTATATAAATTTGAAAATATTTTTATTCGGAGCTGCTCAGTTTCTGGTTCGACGAACTTGTGCAGGCAAAATATTTTCAAATATAAGCTATATTTAAAATAAATCAAAAGGAACTGTCCGAGTAATGCAATTCCCTCAGCATGCTTAAAGATGAAAATTACAGCATATTTCCCTGATGTTGAAAGACTCACTGAAGAAGTTCAGCAGCAAGTCACATTAGAAATATTAATAAATATTTCAAAATATATATTTTTTAATTAAACACCCTCCCACTCTTCCATTTCTTAAAACCTTGAGCTCAAGTGTGGCTCAACGGATTCTCTCTCTTTTTTTTTTTTTTTTTAATTAGATCAAAAGTGGCTCTTCACTCAAAAAGGTTGCCTTTTATCATAGACATACGACTATGATAAGTCGTTTGTGGCTGCTTGTCCAATTTCTAGGTTCACCCTTTGGATCAAGTTTCCACTATAGTTCTGTCTCTGGCCTTCTGATGAGATATTGGTCTTTCCCCACATGGTGACCATGTTTTCTACAAAATGGAATTTTTACAGTTGTAACTAATAGATTCATCTGAAGAGTTCTTAAGAATAGGAAGTGTTCTGATTTTATACAGTTGATCGCTTGAGCTACCCTGAAAAAAAATCAAAACTTCAGAACATGTTATCTAAACAACCAAAATCGATAATCCTTTTTAATCATAAGAATAAAGGGCTATTCACAGATTATGCAATGCACATAAGTTTGATAAAACAATGTTATGGGTGATTGGGCCAAACAAATTATGGAAATTATTTTTGTAAAATTAAAAAAAAAAACACCAAGGTAAACTGGAATAATTTGTTACATGACAGGAACAGACCAAGCCATCACTGACACAAATTTCTGCAGTAATTTCATTGGACCCTGACTTTTGCTGAAAAGTAATCCAGCTGAAAACAATATTGCAAGGTGCTGCTACATAAAGCAGATAAAAATTAATTTATCTTTTTTCAAAACATTTGGATCATGAAGTGGATTTTAACAAGAGTGCCACTGTCTAGCAATTGCTTGTACTTTCATTCTGTAACTGAAAAGATGCTGATAAGGTTTTTCTCAGACTAACTTCTTTAAACATTGTTAAAGGGTGCCACCATTATACCAGACTATTAAACCAGTTTGTCTTATTGTGCATTGCTTCAAAATAAATTTATGTTATCCATCAGTTGTAAAACAGTTTCCCTTTTATCACTTATTTTTGAGATAGTAGAAAATTTCCACAAGTATTCATCCAATTTCAAAGGAAGGAAAACATCTGTCCAGCACACTAATTAATAAGATGACAGGCACAGATTATTACTATCAAGTGCTCAATCACCTTTTTCAATACTCTTGTGCTATGCTAGCATTTCTCTTTTTTTTTGAACTGCCACCTGCTTTTGGCTTGTTCGGAAGATAGACAATTTTGTACTCGGTATTTGTGATCCTCTTCTGGCACTGGTAAAACAATTTTTTAAATTGATATAAAAAGTTTGCCACAATGGGATAACCTAAAATCACTGATTAACTGCTGTCAATAGTAACCAAATCACCTGTTTTTCAGTTCAACTACTAGTTTTGATTCTTATGACTGCAACTACCATATTTTTTGTGATGTCACTAATAAGAAACATTTTCAAACTGTTTCCATGATCAGGACAACTGAGAAAGATTATGTTCTAAGACAATAGATGTAAATAAACATTTGGCAAGTACGAATGACCAACATGCAATTCAATATTACTTTTCATTTCTATGGATTTCAGACTGACACCACCATGTTTGTCAATCCTTAAGTGAGAACAGAGGTAAAAAGAATCACATCTAACACAGAGGATACAAGGCAAATATGACATTTTTCCCAATTTCAGATTTGAATGTTATTTTAGGAATGAGCAACAAAGGCATAATGTTCTAAAATTGCAGTTTCTGCAAATTAGGAATCTGCAGGGTGACATAACTGAAGAGCATAACACCTAAGTAACTAGATGCTGATAGATATTGGTTGAAAAAGAATGGGGGGGGGAACTAAATTTAAACTGGAAAAGGATGGCTGCAGCACAGAATGCAGAAACTTGAATTCAGTTAGAGAATAAAGAAATTTAATGTGTAGTTGTGGGAAGGTAGTCAGAATACATTTAAAGGTTTGGAGAAATTACTGGAGGGAATGGGTTATTTTTTCTGGTGCTGTGTAAGCCTTGCTTCCTCACAAATTGTGAATACTAAAGTTGCTAATACTACAGTAGAACATAGAAATCACACTAATGTGGAAAGAAAAATGTCATGTTTTGTACCTTGTCTTCCTTCATGTACTGAATTTCAGGATACAGTGTGGACCTAGAACATAACTGGAGCTTCAGTAAAACCAAAATCAGACTATGAATGACAGCAATCATCTATTAAAATATCAAACTGGAAATAAATAGGATAGAATAATACACTTGCCATTGTACAATTCCATGAATATTATATTTGTACATTTACATAATACTCATGAAACGTTACCCTACAAAGCTAACAGTGAGGTTGCCAGGCCCAACTGTAGGTCGGCTGTGAAGATTATGATCATGTTTTGTTGGCCAAGATATTGGTAGTTAGAAATTAACTATTCCTTCTTAAAGAAGAATCTGTCCTGCAAGATAAAGCAGGTGCATATGGGCCTAGGCCCTGGAAGCACGTATGGGATGAAGTTGTTAATATATATGTATGTATGCAAGATAAAGCCTCAGAGTAAATAGTCAACATAAAATTCAGATAAGAGGTGTCAATGCTCAGCTCATCCTTGGCTGTCTTATACATGAAATCAGAAGTAATAATCAGGTGAGATTTATGTAGGCACATGTTAACAAAGAGCTTTCAGAGTGAGTGTGTAAAGTGTTGAAAATCTGACATCAGGTAAGCCTATTTTCATTTCACACTTATAACATGCAATTGTGTAATGTTCCTCCACTGATCTGTTTTCTCTGCAAGAGCCTATATTATTAATTTTACTTGTACTTACTATGTCTCCCCAGTACTCTTAGCTGAGTCCCACAAAGTGTAGCCCCCCCCTTTGGAAATTTTTATGCTTAGTTTTTTTTCTCTGGAGGAAGAATGAAATACTTGAATAATATGGAGAAACCATCTCACAAATGAGGGTATAAGTATATATATATATTGAAGTAACCAAGTTGTCAAATCTTTTTCACTTGTTCTAGATGGGAGGATGCACAAGTTTAAGACTGGAAACTTCTATACCACCTTCAAGCAAAGCTGCATGTTGCTGCTACTCCAAGGATTACATGATTATAAAGTTATAGGCTGGATTTCACCCAATTTTGGTAATTACATCAGTATCTAAAGTTTGGAATGCACTGCAGAACTGTTATGTTTCAGTAGGGAGAATGAAGGGTGGGAGTTATGAAATCCAGGGACCAAAACAACATTCTGAAAATGTCATATCAATTTAATTCTTCTTTCAGGTATTCCTACATTCAAATATTTCAATGCTGGCACGTGACTGAGCTTACAGTTTCTTGGGGACCAACAACACCTGCAAGTTTGTTCTACTGGTTTGTTAAAGTAACACTTATAACACTTTACAATCTGTGGGTGGAAGGAACCAGGGTTTCTGAATCTGAAAGTGATCCTAAAACTTTCCTAGGGACTAGCAAAACACTAGAAATGATGCTAAGTAGACTTTTTTTTCACTTTAACTCTCCTAAAGAATCTGTACAAACAAAACTGTGATCACTAGTTTTTATTTTTCTTGTTGCAATGCCACTCTGTGTAACTGACTACTTCACTTCTAACAGTGACATTTCGCTTGCTGCAATGTTACTACGTATTAGAAGTGAGGTGTTCAGGTAACAATTTTTACATTATAATTTGTCAAACTGAAAGGTGATCTCATTAATGGGAAGAATGCTTTATATAAATGCAATGACCTTGCCAACGAAATTCATATAGTAATAGTAATTAGCAATATAGTGCTAAGAAGTCAGCTTTTTGCTGCAATGGTTGGTAGGAGGGGAAACAATTATCTAAGGAGATAATTCACACCTCTTGGCAACTTTTATACTCTTCACCACTACTTCAAAGTGAAGTTGTACAGAACTTGGGGAGCAAGACTCATAAATAAAATAGATGGCTATTTACTTGTTGCATAAATTAAGTTCAAAGAAAGTCAAACCGATGTTTCCTGTATATCACACAGGAAAACTGCAAAGGATTGGAACAGAAAATCAAGCAGGTTGGAGTTAGTGAAATTTCAGATAAACTGTTGTCTGGAAACAAGTTAGTAAATGCCCACGTGCTGACAAGCAATTTAAGCATTTACTAGTACTTGCAAACTTGTCTCCTGTATGAAGAATTACTAAAACTAATTTCAAAATAAGAAAACATTTCCTTTTGAGGAGGTATATGGTAGTTAGGCATTCTTTAAAATAAAAATGCCCCCCCCCCACCCAAATTTCACTGGTTATTTTGAAAATCCAGGATGCAATTTTCTGAAAGTGCATTATAGATTAGAACTTACTCCTACTCTGTATAAACCCCATAACTTAACTATTTTTCTTGATAAACCAGCCATCCGGAGATGCTGTGTTCAATGAACCCTTAAACAATATTAAAATAATCCAATTGGTCTTGAGGGAATTAAAGCTTTAAAAATCTGAATGGAAAAATTTGATACTTACCAAAACAATGGACTTTCAGTTATTATTCACCTGCAACCACAAATTTTAACAAATTAATAAACTTAATATTAAAGTCTCAGCATACATGAATACTTTACTTTGTATATACATTCTCAGAAGTTAAAAAAAATGATCATGGTATTTCACTAGAGGTGTCAGAACATCTTCATCACAGTAATCTGTATAATTTTCCAGGTATTTGAGGTGTAAGCTATAGGCATTATTCATTAAAATTTTAATGGGCTTGTCACACAATTACTGTTAACAGATAAAAATCTGTTTCTACAATATATACGATGATTTAAGTTAAACTAAATACAACACGGCATCACATGTTTAAGAGTATAAATAATCTAAATAACACTAAGAGCACAATATGAGATACAGATAAAACTTTAATTACAACTAATTAACTGTTTTCTTCATAGAAAATTAATTACTTCAGAATTTAAAAGGTCATTACTGAGGGCAGAGATAAAAAACACACCCAGAAATATGCATTTAAAAAGAAACATGGCTGCAAACCTTAAGAGGAAACTACTTAAGTACACAATGATGCATTTTATCAAGATGAAATTCATTTAATTTTTAAGAAAATCTGTTTAGATTTCATCCAAAAACATTAGTGCAATTTAAAAATCTGGCTGATTTATTATTAATTTTGGATCAGAAAAAAAAATTAAAACTTACTATTGTTTTAGAAATTTAGCAGCAGATATAGTCAGACCTGAAAAGGATAAGAAAGACGTTAACTTCTAGACAGCTGTGTATGTGTTTGTTTATATATATATATATAAAGCATTCTAATCAGAAATATTCTCTCTGTCAAGTACATTTCAGAAGGTGTCCTAAGTTCATTTCATCACAAGCTGCTACTGTTTATAAAATTAAAAATTTATAATGCCAACTTACTTGTGAACAGATCCCATTGTTCTCATCAACCTATTAAAAAAAAGAAAAGAAAAAAGCAAATTCACAATCGATATCTCTATTATATAAGTGACTAAATAAATAACACTACTACTCAGCAAGGGCATTTATTCTCTTCATATAATATAAGAGGTGTCCTAAGGAAATGTCATCACAGCAGTTCATTTAGTAATTAGTATAGGGAAGCAGTGCTCACAGCCTGCTGGCACAAGTAAAATCTGCAGAGCACAGAAGTCAATTTTGCGTTAGTCAGGAGAAAAATTATGCAAGACTCTCATCAGCAAAAATTAAAAAATAATATAAAACGAAATATTCATAACAATACATTTCCATGGGACCCCGGTTCAAGCCCCTGACTGCTAACTACAACTGATCTGCCAACTGGACCAGCATGGCAAATTATGGTCCATTTTGTTGAGACAGCTTCCATCCTGCATGGATAATGGCTGCAGTTTACTTTTTTTATTTTAATACAGTCGAACTTGGTTATAACATGCACCGAGGAACAGTTAGCAAATTTTTCCACTTGAGCCCTCAAGATCGGAAAATCCAGCACTTTGAAGCAATAGCACTTTGGAGTATTGCTTCACACTTTCTAAAGTTTTTTTTTTTTTTTTTCAGTTATATTCTTTTCCAGTTGTGTAAGCATGTTTATTCTTCCACAATGTCAATACTGTTGAAGAGGTCAAAGAAAACTTTACACTTCTACATTTTTTGCATTATGTTGTAACTCAAGAATAATTGACTTTTTTTTTTGTGAATTGAGATACCTTTTATTAGCAGACAGTTTCCAAAGGAAGGGTTCTAATTGATTTTACTTTAAAACTGCACTATTGTATAGTGCCCTGTCCCTGAAAGGAAAAGCAGATGCTAATCTGATGAGGGTGGTCATAAAAGCTGTCGCTCTTTTAATTTTTGTCTATTCAAAGAACTGGGTTGGAGCAATTAAGAATGTTTTACATAGTTACCAAAATTTGTACGGTATCTGTGTAGTACAATCATTATACGAGTGAGGGATTGTATGGGAATGTGTAAACTGAAATGCTCATTATAACCAAGATAGACTGTATTTAAAACTTGCTGTCCATAAATGGTACAAGATCAAGTCTTCAGTTATTGTCTTACATTCTTTTCACCCAACCCTACAGATCAACTATCCTCAAGCATTTTATTCAACCCCTTGTGTGCTTTATACACCTTAAGTCATCAAGCAGTCCATAACACTTATGCCATTGCACTATTGTACAGTGCCCCATCCCTGAAAGGAAAACAGGATGCTAATCTGATGAGGGTGGTCATAAAAGCTGTCTCTTAATTTGTCTATTCCAAAAGGTCCTTGAGGTTGTCAAACATTCTCTCAGATATGCCAGACAAGCTGTACTTGCTACCTGGGAGTCTAAAACGCTGGAACTGATATTCAGGTGACACTCAAGTCAAGTGGACCCAATTTCGGCAAAGTCCAGACGGTCTGTGAGAGCCAAATCCTCTGCTTGCACCTTAACAATAGTGGGACTGTTAGTAATCCTGAGTATAACCTCCATGCAATAGTACATGGTGGGTGATCACCCAGGTATGAACCAACATAAGCAGTGGTCAAGGGAGGAGTGGCTGATTTGTCCATTACTTTAGAAAGAGTAGAAGTAATTGCAATGGGACGATAATTGAAAGAGGGATTTGTCACCATTTTTAGGAACTGGCTTTAGTTTGGCAGACTGCAAGTGGAGATGGACCTCGTTGAGATTAGAATTGAGACAATGTATATTTGTGAACTGAATTAGGAATCAGTTAGTACACCAGTGTACTAACTAGCGTCCAGCCTGCAAACACCATTTTAGAGCTATACCCTCAATGTAAGGAATAATGGATCTCGCCACGATGTTCATCATAACCTCAAAAGTCGTCAATCGTACTGCATGATGGAAGGGTTGGCCGGAACTTAGCTCTAGACACAACACAGGTTCCGCCACTTCAAGCCTCCAATAAGCAAAGTGGTGGTATTGCACCGGTTGAGTCATCTACCACCTAGTAGTAGTGGCATGTGATGCAAGAAAGCAAGTATGAGCTTATGCAGCATCAGCCAAAAAAAAAAAAATAATAATAAATAAAAAAAAAAAAAAAAAAAAAAAAAATCACACCATTCCCTCCAAATGCCTGTCCAGTTCCTCCTTAAATTTATTTAACCTATCAACTTCCACAATGACAAATGGAAGTTTGTTCCAGCAATTAACCACCTGCTGGCTAAAGGCAAATTTCTGCACATCTATTCTACATCTGTCTTTTCTTAATTTGAATTTATGCCCCCTTAGGTTCGTAATCTGAACAAGTGGAAGGATCCCATCAGAATTCAGCGTGCTCAACCCATTCAAAGCCTTATATACCTCAATCACATCACTGCACAGGTGCCTAGTCTCCAGCCACTGCAATTCGCAGAACTTAAGCCTCTCTTGGTAAGAGGGATCCCTTCATTCCCCTGCTAGCAAAATTCCTATATGACAAAACCCCATGACCTGCCCTGGCAGCCTGTCTGCATTGCTCAGAAAACTTCATATCTGACTGCACAATTACACCCAGGTCTTTTTCATTTTCTACCACCTTAAGTGTAGTACCACACAGTTGGTACATTTCTCTGGGGTTACTTCTAACCATATGCAGTACTTTGCATTTGTCAAGGTTAAACTTGAGTTGCCACTTCTTAGCCCATCTGCCCAAATTAATCTAGATCCTGTTGCAGTAGCACACTGCCATTACTGTCATTAACAACCCTGCCAATCTTTGTATCATCTGCAAAACTTCAACATTAAGCCTGATATACTTTCATCAATATCATTGATAAATATACAAAACAGTGGACCTGTGGGACTCCACTAATAACATTAGTCCACGAAGAGCAGCACCCATTGATTACCACCCTCTGTCTTCTCCCACTTAACCATCCTTTTATACATTGTAGCAACTTACCATTAATACCATTCTGCTCCAATTTGTACAAGTCTTCCATGCGCAACAGTGTCAAAAGCTTTCCTGAAATCCAAATATATGATATCAAAATTATTTTTTGCATCCATTTCCTTTGTAACCACATCATAATATCCTATCAAATTTGTCAGACAAGACTTTCCCTTAAACCCATGCTGTGTCTGAATTATTGCTGCAGCCTTGTCCAGATGATCCTGCAATGCATCTTTAACCAGTGACTCCATTAATTTACCCGGAACAGAAGTTAAACTGGTCTGTATTTACTCGTGTCACCCTTCGATCCCCCTTTGTGAATTGGGGATACACTTGCACTTCTCCAGTCCTTGGGAACCTCCGCTGAGTCCAAGGATGCTCTCATAATTATGGCTAAGCGTTTGCTTAGTTGCTTTGCCGCCTCCTTTAATATAACTGGATAGATCCCATCCACCCCAGGTGCTTTTCTTATGTTTAACTTCAACAATTTCTCCTCCACTTTGCTTTCAGTTATGAGGTGTTATGAGTAATGGCAGAGTAACTAGTGTACCATACTGAGAGCTCAGTAATTAAGTCTAATGGTAGCAATAGGTTACAATGGAAAAGAAACTACACGAAAAACACCAATATATTTAGCAATTTGAGAAATCAGATTGTGGCATAAAGTATAAATTAAAGCTTAAATAAATGGTAGAAATTAAAATATAAGGAAACCAAAATAACTTACAGGGTAGAACCAGTGTCTTGGTCATTTCCAGCTAAAAACAATAAAAACACATATCAGAGCCAAACTTTTAAATATTAAATGTAAAATTTTTATCATTAAATGCTCAGTTTGTATGTTTTGAAATTCACTCATGAACTTTCTGTACTCTAGCCAAATTCATCAATGCACTACAGCAACACAGAAAACGAGTCATAATATTACTCACTCACGAAAAGTCCAAAACTGGGTTGGAAGGTTTTGCTGGTGTCTACTCCAGTGCCATTTTTAGGTGGATCTTTTCCCCACAGTTTTTGGTATCACACTATCTGAAAAAAAAAAGTGAATATATTAATAATTAATTTGAAGCTATTCAAGCACTGTTTTGGATGGAAAAAAGTTTTAGGTGTTAGTTAAATGCTCAGGTGTGAAGAGAAATTTTTCATTATACATATCAACGACTCTAGTCTGAA
Organism: Mastigoproctus giganteus; assembly: GCF_048544385.1. Classification (NCBI taxonomy): domain Eukaryota; kingdom Metazoa; phylum Arthropoda; class Arachnida; order Uropygi; family Thelyphonidae; genus Mastigoproctus; species Mastigoproctus giganteus. The sequence goes on from NC_143580.1 coordinate 21,883,155, forward strand.
TTTGCTTTCATCACAGCATTTGCCATTAATTTTGTAATAAAACACATTTCCTGCAAAAGTGCTGCACAATTATTTAACGTATTAAAGAGGGGTTTCTGAAAAATAAGGTAACACATTTTTACTCTCAATGTTTGATAACACGGAGTTGGAATTACACATCAAGGAATAAGTGAACATACACTTCCTCACAAAAAAGTTTTATTGATGCACTTGTCCCAAAGATGGACACTGCACCACCTAATGAACTTCCTCATCTGTGGTGAAATGCTTTCCAGAGGGCTGAAAAAAATGGAAGCCTGAAGTCTGGGCTTTATGGGGGATGTGACAGTTTCCCAGCGATTACGGCACAACCACTCATGAGGGGGTGGGCAGTGTGTGGTTTGCACTGTCATGCAACCAAATCATGCCATTTTTCAGGAGTCCAAGTCGTTTGCATTGAATGTTGAGTTTCAGTTTTTCCGATGTTGTACAGTAAAGCCGTGCACTGATTGTTCCTTCGGTAAGAAATCCACCCTGGCAATCCCAGAACGCTAGGAACAGTTTTGAATTTTTTGCACACAGGAGATTGTCGATGTTTCCAGGTAATGGAGTCTTGTTTGCTCTCCAGGGTAAAGCGATGAACCCACATTTCATCTGCTGTGACCATGCAAACAAGAAAATCCTATTTCATTGCTGTATCGCAACAGGTTCTCCAGACACATCCCATGCATTTTGGTTCTCCAGACACATCCTCCTCTGATAATTGTCGGAGCACCCAGTGGCAGCACACCTTTCGAAAGCCAAGGACATCAAACTCTACTTACATATCGCATTCAATTTTAGTACAATTTCAGTTTCATGTCCATTTTCAAGAACGATGCCCTTAATGCATGAAATGTCTCCTGTCTTGCTCGATGAAGGCAATGTCAATCTTCAATATCAACACTGCCATTGCACCAAAACATACCTGCTTCTTTGTCATCATCTTTTTGCCATACACAGCAACCAGTTCATGGTGAATGTCACTTGAAGACCCTTTTGCTTGCAAAAACCAAATAACTTCACAAACACCTGTTTGGGACCACACTTGCACAGTAGCTGCCATTTTGCAACTGGAATCTGCTTCCAGGCAAAAATACCGCAACACTGCACTGGCAGTCTTTTTGAACATTAATCGGTCTGTCCACTTTTCATCTCATTCCCTTTTACGATTATTAAGGGGAAAAAAAAAAATCTTACCTTTCGGAAACCCCTCGTATAATTAATTAATCTTCCAGAACTCAGCTGAGTACCCAATTAAAGCAGTGAAATATCTGGTACAAAGGCAGTTAATAATTTAAAATTGATTCATTAAGAGAATACATATAGAGAATTCAAATAGTAGTACCTATTTAAGGTGGTTGGTTGTTTTTTTTGACACATCACCAGCTTAAGTCAAGATGCACGCACATTCACATTAGGTTCTCATTTGAATGCAATACAATTACATAAAATTAATAGACTTCAGAAATTTAAACACAAATGTCAGATAACATATATCAGATAATAACATGCTAAATACAGGGTAAGATGAAATAATTAAATTTTTTTAATATAGTATTTGAGGCAATAAGCCTCAAAACTATGTAAAAACTACATTTATTGCATTTACGCAGCTGAATTTTTTAGAGAAACCAAAGTTTGTACACTGATGTCATTATTGTAACATCTTATATTGCAAAGTAACAGTACTCTTCTATGGTAGGGTGCACATTGTCTCCTAAGAGCTGCCAGCAGATGTCACCACTGAAATGTTAGTCATATTCATGTTAAGTAACATGACTAATTATTGAACACCATGCATGGCAAGTTCATTGTGTTGCTCTTTCCACATGAAGATATCCGTGCCTATCTGACCAGCACTGTTTCATTCCAAGTGGCCAGCGTATTGATACCACAGCAGGCCATCCACTGCTGTGGAAGCCCATACACATCTGAGTATGTGGCACACTGCCATTTGGATTATTGTTCATGCCCCACATTGTAGAAGAGATGTTATAGTGAACTGTTGTTCAGCCCATACATGCTGCACACTCCACTTATCACAAACATCAACCTCACATGTTGGCAGGAGATGGTTTGACCTGTTCAACACAATTCTCTGTACATCTTAACCATATTAGACCATGAACAACTAGACAGGGAATGCCATATTGAAACTGATATCTTTACCATGTCCTGCTACTTTCACTTTGACCTGCATGACCAGATGCAAATTACCACTGCTCTACTGTACAAAGCTGTTTGGCTTTTATACTATGGGCTATGTGGCATGGCACAGTCCATTAGAGATTGGGGGTGGGTCACAAGTCAGTGATCACTGAGTGTAGTCAACCCCTGACAAACAAATCAACTTTTATTCCCTTAAAATTAAAAAAATTGTAAATATTATTAAAAGATAAAATTTTAATAAAAGGTGTAATCATTCTGAAATATCTAACTCATAGTGTTAACTTTTTAAATTTTTTCCCCCATAAATTTCACACAAGTTTCTAATTTTTGCTTGTAATCTAAATTTCACAAGCTTCTAATATGAATTATTTAGAAAATTTGTCAATATTTTAAATTTTTTAAAAAAAACTACCAAGTCCCATTCACTTGTGATATTCAAATTGGCTCTTAAAACTATATACAGTAGAACCGAAATAAGAAGTTTTATATTACAACTAAAACAAACTTCTAGATAATCTGAAGTGTTTTAAGAAATATGAAATCATTCAAAATTTCTGTACTGGGGTGGGAGTAGTTTGACATACCTGGGTTTTTTTTTTTTTTTTTTTACAAAAGCAGCCATTCTGGTCCTTCAATGCCACCTGGAAAGAATTTAAAATAACATAAATCTAATCAAATAATAAAATCTATCAAAAGATCACAGAAAGTCTTTAAAATGCTCAGATGTGAAGAGAAATTTTTCATTTTATATCAACGACTCTAGTCTGAATTAATTTTCTTCATTGCATTATCAATGAAATTGACAAATAAAGTACCTGATGATTCAGCTGTATCTGTTTAAATAAATTCTCTAAATCACTACAACTTTTACTGTGAATAAAAAAACTTGACTTTGAATCTACTTATACCTAGTTATTTATAACCTCATGCTACACATTAATGTCAAATTTCAGGATCAAATCCTTGCATCCAACTTTTCTTCAGAAAAGTATCATTGGTTTTAAACAAATGATACTGTTTACTAAACAGGCTTTCAAGATTGCTCATTTCTTAAAGCAAATTATGCTTCTCTGTTGAGGTATCATTTACAGAGAAACCAATTTGCAGTACAGCCAACGAGGAAGGGCACGATTATAAAATGGAATCTTCCCACATAAATATGGCATTAGTAGGAGTAATGACAGGAAGATGACATAGTGTACACAAAGCTTCATCTATAGTTTATTGTGCAGTTTAATGAAATGCTAATATAAAAGGAGACGGAACAGACTTTACTGTAAAACACTACACTAGATGCAAAAGATGACTAAAAGGTGCAGGAGTGATGGTAGCACACTTGATGCACTCTCCAAAATAACAATTCCACATTGGGAGGGGGGGGGGTATGCTTCACTTCAAACTGCTGAATCCTTTTCTATGGCAAGTTAGACATGTTAAAAAATAGCTTTTAAAAAGACTGATTTATGGATAACCTCTTCACAATACATGAGTAAATTTTTTTTTTGGATAAATGAACACAGAAAATATGGCAGCACACATTCCTTCTACTCTTCAGGTATCCCCTCTTTGTAGCTAATGTTTTTGCTGAGTTTTGTATTCACTCCTTTACTTGATTTGCCTTTCTGCTTACTACTTCCTAATTAACAGAATCTACTTATTTACAACATGTGGTAATTCTGCCCAGTTAGCTCAGTCAGTAAAGCATGAAGCAATCTTGGGGTCATTTGAGCCCCACATTAGGCAATATACCAATGTGGAAATCACATTGTTTGATAACCAAAACATTGTTTTATTTTTGGAGATATTGAACTGTGTGGAGGAAGAATTTTAAGCATTTGATAGTTTTTAAAGATTGGCAAGTAGCTCAAAAGATACTAATTACATAAGTTGGCTTTTTTCCCCTTCTTTTCAGCGAGATTTAATCAAATTAAATCAAATCTACAAACATAACATAACTTGTTAGCATAATACATCTTACTGCACTTACAGGGGTATCAAACTTTATGATACTGTGCTCCCCTAAAATGCTGCAGATACCATAGACTGCACTGTTAAGGCCTTTTGGCCACTCATGGGTGGGCAGGTAGCCTCGGGTTTCAACAGTGCCAAGCCAATTATAAATTGTATAACTCCACAACATGATCACTTAAACCTCAGGCATCAGCTGGCAGTGTGAATGCCTCCAAAACAGCAGCACTACCTGCAGCATTCCTAACATCACATCATTTCAAACTAGAGGGAGGAGACATTCTAATGTTGCATTGGATATTACTAGCAACTGACTTTTTCTAGTCCCAACTTCAAAATGGATGTTCAAGTTTAACATATTGTGCATTTAGGTATCAGTTGATTGAGAGAGAGGAAAGAGAAAACAAAATGTTGGATTCATCCAGCAAATTCAAATGGATTAAAAACATGGTTTATATTATGTTCGAACCATACAGAAAGTTTCCCAAGAAGTTTTTTATTTTATTTTATATAATGTCGATACAGATTTCTGATGAACTTCTAATGTTGATTAGTGAAAAAACCTCCCACATCCACGTTTACATCTGTCTTATGTGCTGTATCAACAGGCCAACTCCCACTAACTGAAATATTTCAGATGTTTTCTTTTTAGTAAAATTACTTTATTTCTACCCGCTATTTTTATTCAGATTAATGTAAGAGTATTTGTAAGGCTGGGTGTCTTGCAGAATTATTTCCAATAACATAAAGGTAACTTCCTGTTTGATTTTACAGCACGGGACTTCTCAGAATAAGACGCCTCTTGTTAGTCACTGGCATTCCCAACACCTGCTAATGTTGAGAATAAGTAACAATATTCTTCTCCATTGCTGAAGCATTATTTATTTGAGGTAGTGCAATATCATAGCAACTCATGACGCTATTCACAATGAGATATAATTAGAACAATGCCAATTCATATACCTAGGTAGTTTACTGTGTATAAAAATGATGCAATTGCACTAACCCATGTCAGTTAATACAGACAAATACAGTGAGCCAGTAAATAAGAATCTCATAATGGAGAATTTTAACTTTCTAGATACTGACTTGAACTTTTGGGTTGTACACTCACTCTAGAGACTTGTGGATGACTTTTTTAATGTAATATGTTAGAAGAGGCAACAAGAGAGCAATACTCTTGATAACTCCATTCATTAAGAATCTGCGGATAAAACAACCACTAGGTGGCAGTGATCAGTGTACTGATGTGGGATTTAATTAAAGATGTAACTACCATCAAGGATAAAGGGAAAGGTTTTTGCTTTCATGAAGCAAGGCTAGTAGTGGTCTCATACAGTTTTCAAATGCTGTACAGTGGGACCAAGTAGTAATGTTACCAACAATTCTAAATTGTAAGCATTTAGGGAAATAATCATAGAAGCTGCTAAACTTTCCAGATTAACTAAAAAATACAGTTAAAGGCTTATAGACCTTGAATGAATGTCAGATGAACTGTTTAGATGCATTGCAGGTAGTTCTTTTTATAGTCCTGAACCAACCCTGTTTATTGTCTACAGTAGTTAAAATGCAGAATGTGCCATCTGCTGATCATACTAACTTTGGATTATTATAAATTTTAATGAATGTTTTTATCACTTTTTTTTTATCATGTGTCAGATTGCCACTGGAAATATTCACTACGGAGTGTGTCAGATGACAAATAATCTTTAGCATGCTTATGAGAGAGAGAACCTGGGAGCATACTTGCTGTTACTCGAACAACTTGAACAACAATTTGGGGCCAAAGTGTTCTGTATTTATTAACGATACTGATTACACTATCTAGAAAAATTAGGCAGTTGAGGTTTAACACTGACAAATGAAAAGTACTACATATGGGTAGCAGTAATCATAAATTAACATACCAACTGATACTACACTCATGGTAGTGGGAAATGAAAGATGTAATTGTGAGTCATGAAATTATCTGGGCAGTGTAGAAGGGCTGCTAGGGCATGGGGTTGTCTGACTACACACACAAGGGGACATAAATTCAAACTGAGGAAAGATGGCCACAGAATAATGTGCAGAAGTTTACCTTTAGCCAACAGGTGCTTGACTGCTGGAACAAACTTCCATCTGATTTGGAAGTGGGTAGCTTGAATAAATTCAGGGAAGAACTAGACCAACTATTGGAGGGGATACAGAGATGAAATTAGATGGCTAATACTGTATAAGCTTGCTTTCTTACATATCTGCCACCACTAATACTAGCATTTTTTTGCTTTCAGCAACTTTTTTTTTTTTTTTTTTAAATCGAGGAGTCTACACTTGTTTTCTTGGGCAAATGTAGGCTTGTACCTATTTTTATTTGGTACTGATTTTGAATTTTTGGAACCTCTTTTCACCAGTTCCTTTAATAGTATGTTAAATTTACATTCTTATGAAAATAAGAAAAATTTAATTAGTTAAATCACCTACAGAAATTGGTATAGTTGGCAGAGCTTTTGCTGTATTCTTTATGCTAAGCCAATTAATTATTCAGAACTGGAAAAATTTCAAACTCAAATTTCAAAATCCTGAGGATTCCATGCCAGTGTACAAAACACTGCTGTACTAATTTCAAAAGAAACCAGTAGCAATCAAAATAAGTTAAAATAAGAAGCTCAGAACTATTCTGTCATTACAACCTGCCAGTTTCAGACAAATGCCTCTGGTCATCATAAATCCTTCCCACCTTAAGGAAAAATATGGCTTAGTGTAGAACACACCAAAAACCAAACCTCACAGAAGGCAGGAAAGGATTAGGACTCGTCATCAGAGTCATCATTAACTAGCACTTTAATATAATGCCAATAAACAATAGCAAATACTGAACGGGAACTAAAATTTAACTGTATTAGATAAGATCGACATCTCTAAGTAATAAAATAGCTCCCATAAGTTTGTACTGGTAAAAAACAAGTAGTTTACACTACACTGTAGTAGTAATTTCACAAAAATTAAGTATATAAATAAATAAATAAATAAAACCAACAGCCATCAAAATAGATCTAGAATTATTCTGTCATTAGAACTCCAGTTTCAGACAAATGCCTCTGGTCATCACAAATTCTTCCCACTTTAAGGAAAATTAAGGCCTAGTGTAAAACACACCGAAACCAAACCTCACAGAAAGCAGGAAAGAATTAGGACTCGTCATCAGCATCATCACTAACTAGCACTTCAATGATCATGATATTTAAGTTAGAAAGAGCTTAAAAAAAATTCTCTAGCACTTTAATATACCAATAAGCAAGAACACTAAAAATAAGCAAGAAACAAATAGTTAACAGGAACTAAAATGTGACTGTATTAGATAAGCTCAACAACATCCCTACTGGACAGTCTTATTAAGTTTCTGAATAGCTACAGGGACAGAAAATTAGTATTCACATTTATTACAAATTATCTAAATGCACCAAATCAAAACTTGGTTTTGATATTTTTCATCACATTAGTGTGATTGATCTTATTACAATCATTATAGATCAGTGGTTTCCAAAGTGGGGTGTGTGAGATAATACTCAATTAAATGGAGGGCTGTTTTCCACTGATATAATCTAGACATAATAAATTTTATCTAGATATAATGCACACCATGTAAATTATAAATAAAACAGTATTGCATTACATTCACTACACTTGTTAAATCAATGATTTCTTATCATTCTATACTTTAACTTCAATTTAATTTTGTATTTATTTATTTGTGATCTTTTAAAATTATTTCTGATTTTAGGATTAATGCCTTCTATGTAAATGATTTATAAATTTAAAAAAATATATAAAATTTATACATTTTTTTTTTCTAGGGTGCATGCTAGTCCTTTTAAGTAAAATAAGTAAGGGTGCTCAACCAAAAAGGTTTGGAGACCACTGGCATAGATAATCAACTTTCCTGCTTTGCCTTTATTCTGCCATTTTTTCAAAAGTCTTTCAATTTAACTTTCTATAAACAAGAATTTTCTCTGTGCACTTGAACTCAAAATTTTTAACCTTGCTGTAGGATCATAGTATGACTGACCCTATGGGAAAATATTACTGAACTCACTGGTTGGGGATTAGTAGCTGTTATTTTGTCTTCTTACGAGCATTCTTCATCTTGTATGTGCTGCTTGGACTAATTTATATTGTTCACGTAGAAACTGCAGAAGTACAAGCAGCTTCACACAATATGGTTCTACAAGCCCACTTTGTTGGTTAGTGGAACTTTTCAGAGAGAAAGTTTTAATAATAATAATAAATTTATCCATATTTTAGGTTACTTTTTTTGGGAGATAACAGCAAAAAGGGAGGGAGAACACATAAGCCAATGGCTTTTTAGGGGGTGTTCTCTTAAATTATGAATATACAATTTTGTTTCAATTATTACATTAAAATGATTGCCTCTTATTAAATTCTTATTTTGTGCTGTATTTCTGCATACAGGGGAACTAGTATATATCACTAATTATGCATTATTCCAAACATTGTCATTAGTACACTGAATATTGCAAGTTATTTATTAGTATATTAAGGCTATTGTAGTCTAGAGAACAAAACAAGTAACATACCTGCATTATATTGGGTATATCAATGTGCCTGCCAATTCTTACAAATCTGGTTTAATGTATTGATCCAGATTGAGAAAACACTTCCACAGTAAATCAGTTTCAGATTTAATACAATGGCATTTGGTGTAAAACCACTGTATTAATCTTGGAAACAAAATTATCAAATTAAAAAAAAAAAAAAAAAAAAAAAATTCAATTGTATTATTCTAGAAAAAGTAAAATTATGAAAATTAAAAAAAAAGATTGTTCATTGCAAGTAGCTGTGAGTGACATGCCTATCCCACTTGGGCGCCTCCGTAGCCAGGTGGGCAGGAGCAGCAGTGTGCTTCTTGATTAGACTGGGGTTTGAGCCTGTGACCACCAAATTCCCAAAGGTTAGGGAATGACCACTGCATATCATCTCTGGGGCAAAAAATAACAAAACCTATCCCGCTATGGTCTTTTTATTATTTTATTGTTACTAGCCATGTGGTGCAAGGAAGCCTGAGGTTTTCACTGCACCAGCCATAAAAAAAAAAAAAAAAATCCTGAGAAACCCTGAGAGAGAGAGAGATCACCAAGAAACAGAAGAATGATGATATCCAGCTCAGGACCCTGGGTGTGCCAAGCCCATATTCACAAGATGGGAGCCCCAGGGTCTTAGGGAGTTTATCTACCACTTGCCACTGTTTAAAACAGCAGCAAGTTGAGGATGAACACCCTAAAATTTGCCAAGATAGTGGCTGAAGAAATTACTAGTTGTCTTTTTTTACAAACTTTCTATATTATGGAGGACTTGGTTGCAGTTTTCAGTGACTTTGTAGCCATTACTGATGTATTAAAAGGACATCCAATAGCTGCATTGGAAATTATTGTGGACTATAGTTTTATCCATTGGTGCTTGCAAGCCACCCAACCCTATAACCTATGAATTTGTAACTATGTCATGTGTAAGCATTGGTCAGGTGTAAACTGGTTTTCCACTCAACAAAAAAACAATTTTGTAAAATATCAAATGAAAGCTTGTGGAAAATGCCTAAAATACCACCAGAAACTATCTTTTTTTTTAAATTTTTAATCCCTTAATCTTTTTTTAAAATTTTAGTAGCCGTCAGTAAAAGTGGGTGATGAAATTTATGTCAACATTATTTTCAGCACGTTTTTTCCATCATTCGGCTATATAATTTAAGAAATTTAATTTAGTGTTTAAGGGCTAGAAGGTAGAATTGAAGGTAGAATTATGTAGGATAGTGCAAATGCATCATTTTAACATAGCTATCTACCAAAGTAGTTGAATTAATTAAATTAATTAATCACATTGGCATCGTTTTGGTTATATCTCATACTATGAATGCCTTCACATCTATATCACTATACCTCTCTCTCTTCACATCTATATCACTATAGATGTGAAGAGAAAGAGGCATCACCACCAGGCATCTCTCATTTGTGAAGTTATACTTCATAACTGGGTTGTCATTATTGCAACACCAGAGTACCTGCCTGCCCACCGAAGAGAAGCCAACAAGCTTTGAAACAGTGCCATCTGGGTGGTGGTATCCACCGAGAATAAATAGCAAGTCTTCTCCAATGGTGAAGTTATTTATTTGAGGTAGTACAATACCATGGCAACTTGTTGTGAATGCCTTCACAACCAAAACGATGCCAATGTAATTAATTTATTCAACTACTTTGGTAGATAGCTTAAAATGATGCATTTGCACTAACCTACATGAAATTTACTTTGTATAATAAGTCACCCCAATGCAGAATTGGGGTTATTTATTATAAAAACAAAATCACCCGGGTACAGAAAATAGACAACTGGCATTACTTTAAAACCCATTTGAATGTAGTTTTTTTGACATTAACATTCCATCTACCAATTTTTCCTATATACTTACTAAAACTCACAAATTAGTAATCTGAAATGAAAGGCATTTCAAGTAGTTGATATGAAGGTACAAAACGCCATAAAAAAAAAGCTAGGAGAGAAATTTCTATATGCCATTTACTAGCTGTCTTCTCTCATTCTGTGCCAACTACATACATAAGCAGTCTTTTTTAGACCAACAATTTGTTGAGGAAGGGTGGAGATGGAGAGTGAAACTGTTATAAAACAGCTAGTAGCCCACCTACAGATACCCTTTCTATTACAGCTTTTCAAAAATGTTTTAAAATAGTCTAATACAAGGGCAAAGTTTACCATGCTATAAGCCACTGGGACACGCATACACAGGTTTGGTTTGGCTTTAGCATTAGCAACTAAGGCCATATTGCTCCGGGGGGGGGGGGGGATGCAGTGGTCATTCCCTGACTTTTCCGCATCCTCCGTATTTGGTGGTCACGGGCTCAAACCCCGGTCTAATCAAGAAGCGTGTGCTACGTACTGCTGCTCCTGCCCTCCAAAACTCACCAATAATGAAGGAAAACTGAATTCACATTTTGTCAATCATTAGCACCATTAAATAGCATGTGTGGTATTAAACTATTTTGCATATTTGTCAAAATTATGTCCATCTCATTTCTTCATGTTTGTTCAGTTGGCTTTACATTTCTGACAAATCCCATCCTTCCTCTTGCATGGTTTATTTCAACATAATGCTAATAAAACAGGCACATTTGCTTTCAGTTGATTAGCAGTAGCCTATTTATCATAGGGGCTTAGAGGGGAACAGGTATCCTGTGTGTTATCAGACACTTAGCCTAAAACACTGATGGATCCAATATCTCTCTATTACAGAAGATTTAGGAGAAGTCCGGTTGGCCTGCCTCCCTAAAATCCACTCATGCACACCTTTTCGATGGTAAGCCCTGTTACGTCACTTAGGTGGCAACGAACATGTAGAGTGGTTCTCTTCAAGACGCCTGGTCAGCGTGAAGAGGAAAAGACCAAACCCTCCAGCAATGAGAGCACAACAATACAAATGGCCCTCAGTCCCCAGCAGCTTTCACTCTCCTTCTTACGGCAGCGAGAGGATCAGAGTGGAAGCAGAGGGTGCTAAGAATCTCTGGGTACGACCAGGCTGCCATGCACGGAAATTGAACTTGGCCTGTTATAATGTACGATCACTCATCGGTGAAGACAGGATATTAGAGCTGGAAAAGGAATTAGAAAATGTGAATTGGAATATCATCTGTTTGGCTGAAACAAGAAGAAGAAATGAATCACTTATAAGTTTATCAAGTGGAAATCTGCTGTACACCAATGGAAACAGTGAAAGGAGTGAAGGTGGAGTTGGGTTTCTGGTCCATAAAGATTTTAAAAACAACATTTTGGAATTCAAAAGTACATCACCAAGGGTGTCAAGACTAATATTCAAGATTTCTAAGAGGTACAAGCTAAAGATTATAATGATTTATGCACCAACATCGAGCCATGATGATGAAGAGGTTGAAGAAATGTACACTGAAATTGAGAGTCTTCTAGATGAGCAGAAAACCCACTACACTATTATGGGGGACTTCAATGCTAAGGTTGGAAAAAGGCAAAACAGCGCAGAAGAGGAACTATAGGAAATTTTGGAATTGGTGAAAGAAATAAAAGAGGTGAAACACTTGTGGAATTTGCAGAATCTCAAGGACTGTCAGTAATGAACACTTTTTTTCAAGAAAAGGGTGAACAGAAAGTGGACATGGAAGAGTCCAAATGGATTAACAACTAATGAAATCGACTTCATCCTCACTAACAGAAGATATTGTGAATGATGTTACCGTCCTGAATAAGATTTACAGTTAGTAAGGATTTTGGACTAAAGATGAATATGGCTAAAACAAAAGTAATGATGAACAAGTATGCCACGGAAAGGGAAATAATGATTGAAGGAGCAGTAATTGAAAAGGTGGAGTCATATACTTATCTGGGACAAGTTATTAGCTGTAATAATGATAAATGGCTGGAAGTCAAGAGAAGAATAAATTTTGGATGGATAGCATTCAGGAAATATAGTCACATACTGAAGAGCAATATCCCAGTTTGTCTGAAACGTAAAATAATGAATCAATGTATACTCCCCACCATGACTTATGGAAGTGAAACTTGGGCACTCACCAAAAGAATGGAAGAGAAGCTAAGAACTACACAGCGAATGGAACGAATTATATTGGGAATCAGACTGTTAGATAAAAAGAGAAACACATGGATTAGGCAGCAAACTCAAGTAAAGGACATTCTTATCAAAACTAAAGAACTAAAATGGTCTTGGGCAGGACACATAGCTCGAAGACATGATGACAGATGGACTAAGAAAATAACAGAATGGTACCCAAGAGGAGCTAGAAGAAAACCTGGAAGACAAAGGCAGAGATGGATAGATGAAATTCATGAGTTTTTGAGTAGTAAATGGATGGCCAGTGCTCAAAACAGAAGGAACTGGAAAGTTGCTGGAGAGGCCTTCATCCTGCAGTGGATTGAAAATGGCTGATGATGATGATGATGATTTTATCAATTTGGCTTGAATTTTTTTATTATGTGAAAGTTATTAATAGAAAGAGACCAGTGGTTGATCCCTGGTCAGTTATTCCACCAATTTCCATCTAATGGCTCACACAAGGCAGGGCAGCCTACTTCACTATGACCCTTGATGGGGTGTGGGCACCCACAATTGGCCTGGAAATTTGTTGACCACTCTTGGAACATCTTAACTACAGCACTCTGGCAACAGCCCACAAATTTGCAGTTTCTGTAATACTGCCAACTCTTTAAACTGGCACCTGACAACCATTCCTTTTTCAAAGTCTGTCAGATCAAAACCCTTGCTCATGTTACTCAATTAAATAGCATGGACTGAATGCAACAAACGAACAGTATCACATTTACCAGTTTATCGTCAGGTGGGGAGAAGCAACTAGTTGCTAAAACAAGAGCTGATCACATTTTAACTGGAAATGTATTCTGTGTTTCTCCAAACAATTTATGACAAAAGAGAAAATTGTCTAATTTACAAAATTAGTGGATGTCCTAAGATATACAAATTTCAAAACAAGTTGTATAGGAATATAAGTATTCCTATACAACTATGTATAGGAATATAAGTATTCCTATACTTCAAACATTTTATGCATTTAAAGTGGATCAAACTAGAATCTCCTCCCCCAAATCTAAGAAATACACTATTTTAAAGGAATGGACAAAGAAGGACAGCAATCTGCAATGATTTAAATTTTAAAAAAACATCCAGTGAAAACGGGATGACTTCAACTGCTATAATGAAGCTTTTGAAATGCATTCCAAATTTTAAGGCTGTGCACAGTTCTCATTCTGAAAGGAAATTAGGTTCTTGACCTGCGTTGATCAGTGGAACTGCATTTCAGCCAAAATGAGGATAATTATCAAAAATATTATTTTATAATGATAATTAAAAGGAATGCAGCAAAATTATTTTTAAAGTTTTACTGACTACATTTGTAGGTGAAAGGTGATACAAAGCATATATATCTCAACGCACAGCAATCAACTTTAGAACAAGGAGCTGCACCCACCCCTATTTTTTGTTAGGTATTCACAATTTTAGCTATGATCTGGTATACTGATGGCAGGCACTCGCCTTTCATTTCTTTCCATGGCCCAAAATGAATATTTTAAGACGGAATGTGGATTAGGCCACTCGCATAATCGAGTTAACGCCTATACGAAACTAGACTATGAATATTTGGAACAGAAACATTGGATACCTCGACACTACAAATTATTATTTTTTTTTATCAACAAAAAAACCCTTTCCTCTGCTGACTCCTTCAAATGTTTAAATTTAATATTTATGTTGACTATTCACTTCCGCACTACATGCATAATTACGTTAAAATATAAGTTTCGAAATTACAATGGACCACATAGCTTACAAAATACATAAATTAAGAATGTGTGCTCGAATGTCCACGAATTATAAAAATAAGAGCAATTAAATATTTTAATCTTTTCTCATTTAAAGAATACATATAGTTGGTTTTCATTAGAACCCACCACGTAGGTTCCAACTTTTGGCATTCGTGTCTGTGAGAATATAAAAAGTAATATCACCCAAGTTCTTTGTAATGGCACCCAACTGCACGAGGTGCTTTAGCACTACTACTTTCTTCAAGCCTTTCCTTCTAAGTTTTAAAGATTAATAGTACCACAATAATTTTTCACAATTTATAAACTACATATATAAATATATTTAAAATACTTACTAACACCGATCTCAAAATTTTGAGAAAAACTTTTTTTTCGAACACGACTTCATCAGATTGAAGCGGATAACAAACGAACCCGCCAACAGCATACTAAAGAAAGAAAGAAAGCAGTCTCGGTTAGAAATTTTATGAAGATTGTGTAGCGCCCCCTCTGTTTTGTTGACAATTGACTTTAAAGAATCAAAAACATATTAAATAACTTTTATTAGACGAACAAGTCAGGGCAAGAATCATTTTAGTTCGTAGCAAGTAACGGAAGCTGGTAAAATAGCATCATATTTGTTACATCTCATATTATTATTATTAGCCATATGGTGCAAGGAAACCTGAGGCTTATGCTGCACAAGCCAAAAAAAAAAAAAAAAAAAAATTCTGAATTACCCCAGAGAAAAAGAAAGAGGGAGAGAAGAGAACTAGAAGGGAATCACCAAGAAAGAGAAGAATGATGATATCCAGTTCAGCACCCTAGTGTGCCACTGTGAATGTCTTAACAACAAGTTGCCCTGATATTGCAGTACCTCGAATGAGGAATGCTTCGCCAATAGAGAAGCTAATATTGCTTATTCTCGGCTGTTGCAACCACTGTTTAGAAGCTGGCTGGTGGTATCCGCCGAGAACAAATAACATTAGGTCTTCTCTAGGGGATTGGGTGTTGTTGGGTTTAAGAGCATCGGCGACTAAGGCAATGTTGCTCCGTGTACTGTTTATAATTTGCGTGTGTTCCGAGGTCGATTTTCTGTTTGCTAGAGGAAAAACCAGATGTTCCGGGATAAAAAACCACGCTGTCCTCGCCTGAGACCGACTAACTCAGCCACGTTGTGAAAAAGAGCCATAAAAATTCATCCCCTCATCGACGGGATTCGAATTCAGGTCTTTTCCACCAGTGTCGGGAGGCCGGCGATTCTACCAACTGTGCTGCCTACGAGGGCTCTCTACTGGGGAAGCGTTGCTTATGCGATGTGGTGCAATAGCCGGGGCAACTCATTGTGAAGGCATTCGCATTATGTGATGTAACAAAAACGATGCCCTTTCACCTATTTCGGTGATTTACTACGAACTAAACTGATGCCTTGCACGAACTTGTTCGTCTAGTAAATTTCCCGTGGTCTAAGGCTTTCAGCCCTAAACGCTTTTCTATAACTTTTATTATTATTATTACAAGAAACAAATTCAGTAGCTTAATGTGAAAAACCAAGACTGCTTTGTGTTTGTTGGTAATTTTTTCGTGTTTTCACTATTACTACTCTGAGAATTCTTTATTTTACCAAATTATGGTAAAAAGAACACATATGTTAATTTTGCTTGCATCGTGCAAGTAAAATTTATTTTCTGAAAGAGTGCGAAAGGGTAAGTCCTACATTGATGAAGGGAGCCAAAAAATTTATTTTTTTATAAAAAATATTTATTATTATTTTTTATAAAATAATAATAAATATGGAGTATGTTGTTCGCAGATGATATCGTACTGTGCGAACCATCCCAAGGAAAGGTAGAGAAGAAATTGGAGGAATGGAGGAAAGCGTTGGAAGAGAGAGGCATGAGGATAAGTAGAACAAAGACAGAATATATGGTATTAAATGGAGAAGAGAGCTCTATAAAACTGCAGGAGGAAAAGCTACCGTCAGTTTCGAAATTTAAGTATCTGGGATCGAACGTTAATAGGGATGGAGGATTGAGTGCAGAAATACAGCACATAGTGCAATATGGATGGTTGAAATGGAGAAAGATGAGTAGGGTGCTGTGTGTTAATAAAGTAAATTTTAGAATGAAGGGAAGTGTATAAAACTGTGGTTAGACCCACATTGCTGTATGGTGCTTAGACATGGACGATTACAAGGCACGGGAGAAGAAGATGGAAGTGGCGGAGATGAGGATGCTAAGATGGATGTGTGGTGTGACGAAGAAGGATAGGATAAGAAATGACTACATCAGAGGTATGGTTAAGGTGGGGTCTCTGAGTAAAGGAATACAGGAATCTAGGTTGAGGTGGCTTGGACATGTGGAAAAAAGTAGTGAGGAGTATGTGGGGAGTCGGTGTGAAAATTTGGAGGTAATAGGGAAGAGGAAGAGGGGGAGACCTAAGCCGAGATGGAAGGACAAGGTGGCAGTGGATTTAAAAGAGAGAGGAAGCCCAAGATACGGAGGAATGGAGGAACAGAATTAAGGATGGAAATGCCGACCCCATATAAACGTGGGAAAAAGGCGAAGATAAATAAGAATTATTTGATCCCTTTTTTGGTGTTGGACTTTTTTCTGACGTTGTGCTATTTCTATATCTTCGCTTCGGGGTTCACGGGGGGGGGGAGGGGAGGAATCAGTACATGAATTTCCAACCTTCCTTATAGTGGACGGTTCATACATAATGGTGACCTGCTTCCTTTGGCATAGATGGAAACTGGAAAGCAGAAGTTATCTTTGTGATTGCTGCTTCCTCTAGCAAAGTGATCAGAAACAATTAAACGATATAACAACCAGACTGCACAAACACACCATTATACTCATTATTATTATTATTAGCCATATGGTGCAAGGAAGCTTATGCTTCCTGGCCCTTTACAGAAAACAGTATCATAACTGAATGTCACGGCAGAGTTGAACTAACATACAAAAATCGTCCGACATAAGCTACACTATGTCCAAATAAATTTTGCTGTTTATACTCCGGTATGGCCACATAAGTTTAGAAGAGTTTACAATATAGAGATAAAATACACACCGAGTGGTCATTTTATTAAATACACCTACATAATGTTTAGAGCAGTCACTGTCTAGCCGTCACAACAGCCTAGATTGGTCGACTGATGGACTCAATGAAGCCTAGATGTGTAAAGGATGAGGAGGCAAGTTGATTCAATAGCAGGTCACAGCCAAACAGCATTATACGTCGGTTCGGACTGTGCTAGTCCAAAACCGGGGACGAATGTTTCAATCAGTGACAAATGATGGATCCGGTTTCAGTCGTGAACAAAACCGGCGCAAGAATACCTGTCTGCGCTGGTAGCAGTGGTATCGTCACCGTCCTCCCCACACCGGGTGGAAAAGGCCCGGGTTCGAATCCCGTCGATGAGGCGAGAAGCTTTAGGGGCTTTTTTTTTCACTCCGAGGATCAGTTAGTCGGTCTCAGGCGTAGATATCAAAGTTTTTCTCCCCAGAAATTGTGGTTTTTTCGTCCAACAAACAGGCAAATCGACCAGAGAACACATGCAATTTACAGCCAAATAAATAAATGGGTAGATGTATTCATTTACGGGGGATCTAATATCATAATTTGCAAGAATACCTACAGGTAAAACACCGGCAGAGGATAATACTTGAGGTTAGTGGAACAAATCCATGTAGTTCTGATAGAAATGAACGGCTAAAACACGCTTTTGTTACTTTCAACCAGATGTATGTACCCTCGCGCATTGGAAATTCTGCCAGCAGGCCATATTCATGTTCTGTTGACTATTAACACCACCTCTAATACAGCGAATTATATGTCTTCTACCCACAGAATAATCATATTAATTATCTGTTCAGTCACATGGATGGTAACTCTTACTAAGATTTCTGCGACTACAAATTATTCATTCTGCTATTCTCATCCATGGTTGGCTTCTGGATTATCCAAATTACTTATAATTCGACAAAAACTCTTCAGGAAATAGGTCACTAAAAGGGTAACCTGCAGTACCAGAGAAACTTAATACTGTAAAATCTCCGTTTGGAGGGGTTAGTCCTATCAATAAAGCTTGATATCCGTTAACCATGTGGTCGCCGATTTTGTTAGAATGTTATGAAAAGTGTTGTACTGTAATAAAAAAATGATCGAATTTTTTATTTATTGTACTATGTATAAATATAGTGCAAACGCATCGGAAATACATAGCTATATCTGAATAAATCAGAATATTAGTAAAACGGCATCGTTTTAAGTTATATCTCATATTGTGAATACCTTCACAACGAGTTGCCATGATATTGCACTACTTCGAATAAGTAACGCTTCGCCTAAGGAGAAGACTAATGTTACTTATTCTCAGATGGATACCACCACCCAGACGGCACCGTTTCAGGGCTATTTGGCCCTTCTTCGGTGGGTGGGTAGGTACCCGAGTGATGCAATGATGGCAAAACAGTTATGAAGTATAACTCCACAATATGAGAGATGCCTGATGGTGTATCATGTATTTAGACTCAAGCGTTTAGGTACCTACCCACCCACCGAAGAAGGGCCAAAAAGCCCTGAAACGGTGCCGTCTGGGTGGTGGTATCCATCTGAGAATAAGTAACATTAGTCTTCTCCTTAGGCGAAGCGTTACTTATTCGAAGTAGTGCAATATCATGGCAACTCGTTGTGAAGGTATTCACAATATGAGATATAACTTAAAATGATGCCGTTTTACTAATATTCTGATTTATTCAGATATAGCTATGCATTTCTGATGCGTTTGCACTATATTTATAGTCTAGACTCCTCCATAGCTTGAGGCTTATGTCCTAAACGCTTGAGTATTTATTGTACTTACTGCTTTCCTTAAAAAATAAGACCGCGATATTTTGAGTCAAATTAGTGGCAGTGGAAACTAACTAGTGCTTATTCAAAGTCTGAAGCGCTCTTGAATGCCCTCGCTTGAGGTTCACAATAGTTATAGCACGCTTGATATGCTGATGCATAGCGAGTGTGAGAATCCTGGCACTCCCTAAGAATGTGAATCTTGTAAAGGGCACAGGCTTGAAGAAGCAGCCAAGGTTTACTTGGGTGTTTCTCTGATGCAACCTTAAAATATTCATCTCCGGAAGTGAATTTAGAGCCTTAATAGAAATAAGTTTCAGAAATCTGAAGGCAAGCATTGCGTTTAAGCACCTATTCGAGAACTCTGTAGCCTATAACAGCTGTAGCTTTCCTTTTCTTAAGTCCGTATGCTCTTTTCAACAGTACTAGTAATAGAGCTGTATGAGATTAGCAGTACCATTTTCTGCTACTACAAATTATTCATTCTGCTATTCTCATCCATGTTTGGCTTCCAGATTATCCAAATTACTTAAAATTCAACAAAAACTCTTCAGGAAATAGAAGGATCACTAAAAGGGTAACTGCAGCTAACCTTGGGAGGGACAGGTCACTTGCTTTCATGCCTTTTGAAGCCAAAATCTACACCCCTGTCATAGAATATTTTGTTCTATCAGTTTGAAAGCAAGTGACCTTTTTCTTCCAGGGTTAGCTGCAGTTGAATATGGCATGCTTAATATTTGAGCCTGTACCTGTTTGGCAGAATCCATCCTTGTCTGGTATTCTCCACCATGTCCTCCAAAATCGCAATTACTTTATAACAGAACTTTTTCGTGTACAATCTTTTGCAAGCATGAATGTTGATTAATCAGTCGGACAAGAATGGTCTGAGCAGTGTAAAAAGGCAGCCAGGAAAGCCCATGGTGTCCTATCGACGATTTCTGGAAAGTTACCTTGTAGAGACAGGGAGTCATAATCCCATTGTATAAAGAAATTGTACGACCATATTTGGAATACTGTGTGAAAGCATGGAGACCTCATCTGAAAAAAAAAAGACTGAGTTTCTTGAAAGGGTCCAAAGACTTGGAATTTGCAAGGTTAGTTCGAAAAAGAGTGACCATATTATGAAAGACTGTATATGTGGGCTACAGAGCTTGACAATCAGGCACCTCAGAGGTGACCTGATCGAAGTCTATAGGGCTCTGAGAGGGGTTAGTAAAATGATTGAAGGCGGAATTTTCACTGTTATAGAGAATTCCAAAACTTGGGGGCATAAATTA
Organism: Mastigoproctus giganteus; assembly: GCF_048544385.1. Classification (NCBI taxonomy): domain Eukaryota; kingdom Metazoa; phylum Arthropoda; class Arachnida; order Uropygi; family Thelyphonidae; genus Mastigoproctus; species Mastigoproctus giganteus. The sequence continues at coordinate 21,903,818 of NC_143580.1, forward strand.
AAACTACAGAAGAGGAGGTATAAACTAGAGCGTAGGAAGTTTTGTTTTAGCAAGCGAGACGTTGATTGCTGGAAGTAGTTGCCGTAGCTAGGTTATTTGAGGCTAACAACAGTTTGAATAAATTTAAAGGTCGACTGGATGGCCTTTGAATTTATTCAGTTACCTGTGTGAGGAGGAAAGCATATAACATTAATATAATTTGCATATAATATCCGCTTGGTTTTTTTTTTTTTTTCTTTCCTGCAGCAAAAGCCTGTGCCTTCTTGCACTATAAGACGAATACTACTATTACTATCTCAGGTGATAATGCTATGCACCTAATATTCCTAAAGTGCCTATTCCAAGCCCAGGTGGTAAAACAATCGTATGTCTATTGTCTGGGTTTACATGAAAGCAATGGCAAGAGTTCACCTTGCCAGTGCTTTCATACTCCCTACTTCCTGGCCTGCCTCCTCTTGGTGCTGGACGATAAACTAGACGCTTCTGTGTGAAAACACAAGGCCCTAGTCTATGAGGCTGGATTGAATAACGCAACCCACACGAACACTCACTAACCTACATAAACCTGGCCTTTGCAGAGTTTTGTATTCATCACATTGCTTGATGCAGAGTGGAAACCCCAGAGCTGCATTAAAAATAACACTATGTTCATACCTGATATTTAAAGGGTCTTTAAATCCTTTAAAGGTAAGGTAGATAGTTGGATCCAATTTTTCCAAATTTCTTTTCATTCAAATTTAATGAAATGCGAGTTGAATCGACATATTTTCTAAAAAAAAAAACTCAAATATAAAATTTCATGAAAATTCTACTGGGAGTCGAATTTTTATTGTTTACTGAAAAAAACGAACACATTAAGAGTTTCACGCATTAGTGGGCGTGCCTAAAAAGCCCTTAAAAATTCTTCTCTTTGCGATGCCATATCCAGGCATTTTCCGCATAGCATACAAGTACAACCATAATCGCTGTGCTATCTTGAGAATCAAATTCTTCCACTACATTCCCATATGCCAACATAGATCTAATTTAGCTAGACGTTTTCTCAAGGATATATTTATTAACTGTATTAGTAGTCAATGAAATTATTGGAAGGCATGTGCTATTGAAATTCTGTTAATCAAACGAGTAGAGCAGACATGACCTTCGTTAAGAAAACTCCTACTACAAGCAAGTTTTCTTAACAGTTTATTTCCATTAGTGAAAAATAGGTCAGGTTATATTATGAGGTTGAAATTTACTTTTCAGTGCTTACCTATGGACTTTGTGACAAGGAGTGAAAGAGCTGGCCCAGCTCCGAACACTGGTGCATAGTGATGGATCTGTCCCTGATTTAAAACCGGCCAAAAAGACCGGGGGGGGGGGGGAAATAGGTTCCCGATTTTAAACCAGCTTCAAAAGGGAAGGAAATCTCCAACGATTTTAAATCAGCACCAAAGGGGGCCATAAAGCTTCAGTTTTCCGACTGTTGGCATTAGTTTAGAATCGGGAAAAAAAGTTATGCACAGGAATAGATCGTCCACTCACTGTGAACCAGTGGAATATGCGTTAATCTTTGCCAATGGCTGTGACCACACAGACAGCAGTTGACCATCGTGACTTCTCAGTACAGTAAAACATACAATCACCACCACCACCTTGTTTTTAAGGTGGCAGTGGTTGTATAGGTATTACAGTTGCCACTAAATTGTGGAATGTTCGGACTGTTTTGAAAGAGAGAGCGGGAATTATAGAAGCCAATTCAGAAGAACAGTGCCCATGGAAGTATCTGTAGAAGAGGCATGTAGCAGAAACAGTACGTCTATGAGACAGCGAGTGGAGAGACTCTGTTAGAGATGAATCATTAATTAACCTAACTGCCCTCTTCTGAATGGAATCAAGAAGCCTGAGAGAGGTTTTGGGGGGCACCACCCCAGATGTGGGAACAATATTCCATGGCTGGGTGGATTTGCGATTTTTACAGAGTGAGCAGTTGTTTGGAAGAAAAGTAACACCAAGAGCGAAAGAGAAAACCAAGTTTTTTAGATGCAGAAGAAGCAATATTTGTAATGTGCTTGTGCCAAGAGAGATTAGAAGTCAGGGTAATCCCCAAAAGAGGTTAGTAGGAATACTGGTGATTTGGCAATGAAATCACCGGAAATGACGTCATAGATCCCGAATCTGCTCTCCCGGACTCTGGTGCATTTTCACCACCAGGGGTGTTAGCTGCTTCCTTACGATCATGTGACTCGCCTCTCTATCTCCGTCATTTATCGCCACCAGGGGACGTTGCCTGCTTCCCACAATCCTTTGCTCAGACTCTACTCTGCTATTTTTATTTTATTTTAAATTTTGTTACTGGATGACATTACAGTATTTTTTCATAAATAATTTTGTGTGAACTGTACTCAGTTCTACATGCATCATGCCTTAACCACTGGGCTAATGATACATTTACTTATGAGACTGAAGATGTGCTATTTGAACGCACTTTGAACACAATTTTTTTAATTATTGGGTGGTATTATTTGAACACAGTTTTTTAAAGTATTCATGAGTAAAGCAATATTTTTAATCAACATGCTAATTATTTTTAAAGTGCTTAACGAGTGGTAGTATTTGAACACAATAAGTGGTATTTTCAAATTAGCGTGTAATGAGTGGTATTTACACAACTGAAAATATAAAGTATTCATGAGCAAAGTAATATTTTTAATCAACATTTTAATTATTTTTAATAGTGCTTAACCAACAAGTTAATTATTTTTAATTAATACTGCTTAATGAACAAACTAATATTTTTATATTTCACCTGAAAATATAGTACGTATTTTTTAAAAAAAATATTCAGGAATTATGAACAAAGCAATAGTTTTTTTCAATTTCACATCTAAACTACACAATAGAAACAGATTTTAGTGAATGAAAGTTGTTTATTGAATGATATTTACAAAATTATTTATATGGGGGTAACTAATAAGGTGCTGTTTTTAAGTCATAAAATTTTTTGAGCAACAGAAAATAACACAAAACTTCCAATGTCGTACAATGAGAAGTCTTACCGTCATGAAGAGACTTCACCCGCAGTCCTTTCTGCTTCAGAGAGCCATATTCTTCTAAGTTAATGTGGCATATATTTAATCTTTTCAAGAGCTCTCTTTCTATGGTCCCACCTTTATAGGCAACCAAAAATTTGTTTAGTTTTTCAGCTGTTATACACCTTTCTTACAATTTAATCAATGCTGCTGTCTTCTACAGGTTCTCCATACATATGTTTGTTTGTTGTTTGTTATTTGGTTTTTAAGAGCATTAGCAACTATCGCCATATTGCTCTAGGGATATGAGGTGGTCATTCACTGACCTTTCTGCATCCTCCGTATTTGGTGGGCATGGGCTCGAACCCCGGTCTAATCAAGAAGCGTGTGCTACGCACTGCTCCTCCCCACCTGGCTACAGAGGCGCCATACATAGGTTTAAATGTTATTTCATGTATGAAGGATTTAACATACCGCACTTTCTTCCAATCGGCATTGGATAAGTTTTGATTTTTTAAATTATTTTTAAACCTATAGCTATAGGGTTTACATTTAAATTCTGTGCTAATAATACCTAGCTCGCTACAATAAAATATGCTTTCGCTTCCACCACATTTTAAATGAAAACCGTCCATATCAATTATCATGCACACCTTGTCAACTCTGTATTCAATATTCCAAAAAAAAAAGTTTCTAAAAAATTATTCTAAAAAAAAAGACATCACCTTCTTCGCAGATGGAGTGGTCTTTGCTTTTTTGGGAGGTGGGGAGGAGATGTGCTTCCACTGCTTTGACATGTCTTTAGTCTCTGGATCATACTGGTACACCCAGCATTCGTCATTTGTCACCAACCAATCAAAAAAAGTCCTCAACATCTGCATTACACAAATCCAACAGTTGGCAAGAACATTGCATTCGACATTGCTTCTACAAAGGCATTAGCAATCTTGGAACCCATCGTGCGGAGACTTTAAACATGTGCTGTCGGCAGACCCATAACTAATTCCCACGGAATTTGCAATGAAATGAACTATCACACGTCTGTCACTCAGCACCAGCTGCTCAACCTTTACAATCGTCTCACTGTCTGTGGATGTTGATGGCCTTCCTTCTCTTGGCTCGTCAAAGACACTTGTATGACAGCACTGGGACTCCCATTTCCACTTTTTTATAGTTCATAGGATGGACAATTCTGCCCATACACAGCTTTCATTTCTTCATCAATTTCCTGAGCTTTCTTGCCCTGCAAATGCAGGAATTGATCACTGTTCAATACTCCACTTTGTCAACCATAGCCCTTCCTCTGTGTACAATCACATACAAAAATGAAATTTCATGATAGTTATTGAATATATAGACAACTTATATTAAAAACAGCATCTTCCTACTGGTATTTTATCTATGTCAAGCCTTCAAAATTTTTGATACTCCCTCGTACATTGTTATTGAAATAAATTGCATCACTGGAGAAATCACTTAAACTCCCCTCAATCATGCGTATATAGAGTGCCAGGTCCAAAATAAATCAGTTTTTGGCTGAATAATATTTCGGTGTACAGTTTTGCCGTAAACACATTTTGGATAAAGAAAAAATTGTAATGCAAGAGCGGTTTACTTTTTTGAATATACTGATGTTGACTGTTAGAGATTTGGGTTCTTAAAACAATTAAATTAAATTAAATTAACATGTAAAAATACGTTTAAATCCTCAAATTTATTGTCAAATGAATGGAGCCAAAATAATTAAATATACCAACAAAATGGGGCAGAATAATTACAAAGTTTAATTTTTGGAAACAGAGCAACATATAAGGCTGTGATGGAAAACTAAAAACAGGCAATATGTTTTTAGATTCTTCTAAAACCATATTGTCCATTCTTCTATTAAACTAAATTGTGACAACTAAATTGTACTTTTCATTTTCTGTCTCTTTCCAAACAGTATGTTGAAGATTGCTTTCATATGACTACAACAATAATTTATAAAAGTAAATTTACTCATTTGCATTTTATAAATTTTTATAATGGTCTAAACTGACCATTATATGAAGGTTAAACTACCTTCTGAATGAAAAATTATGAATTTCCTGAAAATTTTCTTGTACAACTCAATTATGATAAACTAAAATTCAACTCATAATCGATGAAATAAAACAAAAAAAATATAGATGTAGAGGAAGAAAAATATAATGTGTATTTATTAAAATATCAGAAGTTCAACACAAAAAAAAAATGTCATCACAAATAAAACCAACAAATTTAATTTCTTATTACTATGCGTGCTCTTGATGATATCAAAAATTGTCATCCCAGTCAAAGTTTTACGCTTCCCCATTTTTCTTGTGGATTCTTTAAATGGTTACATTAACAATTTGATAAATAAAGAATGATGAATTTTGTTACAAATGTTATCGATAACAATTACATCATTCTATTTTCAAAACCATATTGTTCCTATTGTAAATGGGCGATGGAAATCATTCATTATTATTTTTTCTATAACTATAAATTTGCACAATTAGGTGAAATGGAAACGGGTAAAGAAATTGAACTGCAATTCTGTTGATAGTGTTTTCACAATCGCCAACTTATACAATGAATTTTAATTAAAGTAACAAAACAAAAAAAAAAAAACCTCACAAATTCATCTGTTATAAAGAAAAAAAATACTTACACTGTTGCTTTCCATATTTCCAATTACAGCAGGAAAAAAAGCATCAAAGAAAACTAGAGCAAAGCAATCATTTCCGTGCCCCCTCAGGATCTTATATAGGTCTTGCAATCACGTGGTATTAATACGGTGGTCAGCACTGGACACCTTCAGATGCTCAGAGAATCTGTATACATTTTCCAAGAAAAGAACTTCCACAAAAATGTCTGATAAAGAAAATGTCTTTCAAATGTTTTAATTGGAATGGAATGTTTTGGATGGAAAAATTTATTTAGCAGCATAATACAAGCCCCATGTGCATGGAATAAATTACCAAATGTGACCAAGAGACAAAATCTAAGAAAATTAATAAGAAAATAGAAAAAAATTTTAATTAACTGTGCCTCAGTTCCAAGAATTATGTTCACACAAAAAAGGATTACGACACTATAGCTCTTTATTATTTTGTTAGATCATTGATTCAAAAATATAGAGGATTATTCCTAAGTTAAACTTATTTACATGCTGTGTCATTACTTCTGGGTTTCTGAAGGAATTCAAGCTGCTTGTACTCCATGTTCAAAAATACAGAGGATTATACAAGTTATGCAAGTTATACATGTTATTATGCAAGTTATGCTAAGGATTATACTAAGTTCAACACCCACCAACATTTTGTACCGAGAAAAGTTGAAGTTTATGTATCTCAAGGCTCAAACTCCATCTAACAACTGAATATTGCAAGTTTTACATGGTATTACTTTCATAAAACAATAAAAAAGCTAGGATTTTTTAATAAATTTTCCCTTGATATCATGCCTTCTATCCCTTCATCAATGTCATTTATGAAAATGAGAAATAACAGTTGTCCAAGAACCAATCCTTGTGGGATCCCACTGCTTACACCAATCTGAATATCCATTAATCACAACCATTTGCCTTCTGCCCAGAAGTCACCCAGCAATCCATCTAAGAATCTTACCAGTAATCCCAACCTGCTTAAACTTATACAGTAACCTCTCATGGGAGATAGCGCCAAATGCTTTGCTAAAATCCAAATAAACTTTTCAAAATTGTTCCCTAAATCGAGCTCATGAGTAAATAGCCTACTAAGCTAACTAAATGTGATTTTCCCATAACAAAGCCATGTTGTGTGTCCTTCAGAATGCTATATCTATCTAAATGTCTCTGGATTGCACTCTTAATCATTGCCTCTAAGATTTTTCCTACCACTGAAGTCAGACTAACTGTTCTGTACTTACTAACTACGCTCTTAGAACCATTTTTATGTATTGATAATACACTGGCATTTCTCCAATCCAAAGGAGTCTCCCCCGAGTCCAAAGATGCCCTCATAATTAACTTCAAAGATTTAATACACTCCCTCGCACTCTCCCTCATATTCCATCAACTCCTGGAGCCTTACTTGCATTTATGCTCAAAAATTTCTCTAATAAACAATCATCAATCAGCTATAATTATGACATCACTAATTTCATATGGCTCAGTCTCACTCGCACAGCCTCTTCTCAGCACAAAGGGTCTCTCATCAGTAAAGACTGATGTAAAGTACCTATTCAATTCAAACACAACATCAGTTGGGTTATCTAAAACTTTCCCACACCCAGTGCACAAAGGTCCGATCTGATTAGCTTTCTTCTTTGTTGTATTCACATACATGAAAAATTCCTTGTCCCTATTCTTTGCTCTCTTAGCAATGCTTTCTCATATGCAGACTTGGCCTCCCCGACCTTATTTGTGGTACTGTTACATTTTTTTTCATTTATTCATTTGTTGATTGGCGAACCCTAGGGTTTCCCCCATTAGCCACTGTTTAATGTCACATGGAGAGAGCAAAATAACTATGTAACTACACAAAATTATCTACAGAACAATCAACAATATTTGTAGTTCTATATACAATTTCTAACAGATTAACACTCATAAAATAAAAGAAAGATCATCTTAAATTAACAACTTAACTAGCCAGATAGCCAGTAGAATGGCTAAAATATATTTAAATACATCTTCAGGTCGAACACAAGGTAGAGCAAGAAGTTAAAAATAGAGTATATTACTCAAATCTCAATAACAACTTTATCACAACAATCTCGGTGTGTGATTAGACATCAGAACAACAAAGTTAATTAAACATAAAAAAATATACAGCACACAAAGCATATACAGCACAATTAATTAGTTTAAATATGTATATACCACACTCAAATCTTACACAAAAGGCATAAGGCTACAGTAATAATAACAGTGACATTACTAAACCAAAGAATGATTGACCTTAGGATTAAGTGACAGCAGAGGAAATACATAAACCTCAAACTAATACCCAGGAATTTAAAATTCACTCTTCACAGTCAACTTGTAACACCCAGAAGAGAAAGTTCGCAAATAAAAGACTCACTTATGTCTTGCAGAATGAAAGTTCATAAGAAAGCGGACATTTAATGATTACCCATATTTGACACTTAATCCAGTCTGAGCATAAGCTAGACCAACCAAACAATATATACACTATGCAACTATACATTAACGTTTTTTGTTATTTGGTTTTTAGGAGCATTAGCAACTAAGGCCATATTGCTCCGGGATATGCGGTGGTCATTCCCTGACCTTTCTGCATCCTCCGTGTTTGGTGGTGATGGGCTCGAACCCCGCTCTAATCAAGAAGCATGTGCTACGCACTGCTACTCCTTCCCATCTGGCTACGGAGGTGCTCCTATACATTAAGTCCAGCTCTCAGGGACCAATAACAATTACAAATACATCATATTCCTGCAGGTTCAACAAGGTGAAAGTTCACAAGCACGAGTTTCCCAAGCAGTAAGTTAAAACCAAGACGATCAACAACAATACAATATTTACACTATAACAATTACATTATTTCTAACAGATATGACAGAATATTTGCAATACTGCAACAATTCCCAATTAAACAAGAGACTTTCTTGTGACTTCCAAACAAGGTGAAAGTTCACAAGCACATCATTTCCATAATAACAATCTGTTCCACTGACAGCAAAAGTGCATAGTGGATCAAAGTGCACAGCATAAACAGGACAAAAGATGCTATCTACTGGATTATAAGCAGAGAAACACTAAGCAGTCAAGTAAATCACGAAGATGCATGTTAGGAACAATTTTCTGTTATCAGAGTTCAGTATAACAGTGAATTCTCATTCAATTAAGGAGACTGATTGACACAGAAACTCTTCTTTTGAAAGCTCTGCCAGCAAAAGAGTTTAAGATGATAAAAACATTTTTCGTTTGCACCAAGGCCCTTTTCACATCCAGGGAAAAGTTTGGAACTGATGACTCCAGTTCAGTCCTAAGATCCTAATAAGATGGACAATCAAAGAGAAGATGGTCAGCAGATTCAACAGCTCCACAAAGACAAAGTGGAGTGTCAGAGAGACCCAATTTAAACAACTTATTTAAACTACTATGTTCTGGTAGAAGAAACATTCCATACAGACTCGGTGACATCCAGAGTAGGTCCTTTTTGAGAAACTTTTTCACCTCAGGAAAAAATTCTCTCATTACAGAGCTGACCGAAGAAGACCAGTCCTGTTGACACAAGGAGACAAAACTTCTTTTCACTATTTAAACTTTCCTCTAGGTTTTTGGTTTTTTTTTTTTTAGGAGCATTAGCAACTAAGGCCATATTGCTCCGGGATATGCGGTGGTCATTCCCTGACCTTTCCGCATCCTCCGTATTTGGTAGTAACGGGCTCGAACCCCGGTCTAATCAAGAAGCGTGTGCTACGCACTGCTGCTCCTTCCCACCTGGCTACGGAGACGCCTCTTTCCTCTAGGTTTAAGTGAATACCACCAAAGGACAGAGGGATATTCCTTCTCAAATTAAAAAGAAAGTATCTGTATTATATCTTGTACTGAATTGGGAGTTTGCCAAGTAGGACCTGTAAGGCAACAGTGGATGTAGTAATCCTGTGTTGTGGTACTATTACAGATAAACTTGTACCTGTTGTGGGTATCAATACTTTTTATCGTTCTGTAACTGCCCCATGCAATCTTTTTCTATTCTATTTGACCAGCCAGCTATGCAGTCATCCATTTCGTGATCCTCCTCCTGCAATATTTTCTTACAGGTATGTATGCATTCGTGGATTCTGTGATTTTTGCTTTAAAAGTATTCCATAATTCAAAGTAATTTATCATCCTTCAGCAATCTACCCAAATTCACAGATGCCACATAGTGCCTTAAACTGTCAAAGTTCCCTCTTCTGAAGTTAAAACCCGTGCCTTTACCTTTAACTACTACAAAATCTTTCTTCAGTAATTGTTACTTTGGAAATGTAATCTGTGTTGTAACAATCAAGACTACTTTTCTTTCATCAATTTGAATGTATTATAATTTAATATACCCGATAGAAATAACTTGCATCTCCCAAACAACATTATTTAACACATACAGTCTTACTAAATATCACCTTTCTTTTGCCAGTTTAATTAAAAATTACACATTCTATTTTTCTTTAGTAGTAGTGGTAACTATATTTGCTGTAATACTTTCTTTTGTTTAACTTGTGTTACTTAAATACTTTTTACTCACAACATACCTATTTGTTCCAAATTCTTTGGAAAGAGCATTTGTTCTATTTTTCTGCATTAGTTTAAATTCAAACCTTTTACTGTTTCCATTAAAATTAACTATATAAAATTCAGCTATAATGTGTATATGATTCTCTATGATAAAACCTTGCATTTAGAATTAAACTTTACTACTACAGCTTATTAAAACTCCAAACGATTACAGCAGTTATAACATTTTTTTTAATGTTCTACTGCTCTGTTTTGGTGGTACTATATAACATTAAAAAAAAAAAAATTAACAACTGGATAGGTTTTTTACCTCTTGGCCTTTGTGTTTTTAAGCAAATACATAGTACTGTTACTACTGATATTTCTAGTGAACACAGGAAACCTCCAGATGCTACATTAAAATTATTCATGCAGAACATAGTAGTCACTAAAGATATTACATTATAAACACTTTCACTATGTGCTTTTCTAATGATCTTTTGACCTGGGATTGAGTCAATCTGGATTTTGAAGGAAGAGATTTTTTTTTTTTTTTGGTTTTCTTCTCACTATAATTGATTTATTCAGCTCCTGGCAAAGGCTATTTGACTAAAATATATGGCTTTTTTTCCTCTCAGATTGGAAGAAAATCATTATAAAGTGAGGTGTTTTTTTTTTTTAATCCCTCCAATTGGATTAAAAAGCCACGAAGAACATTTGCATCACGATGCAGCTAATGTGTTAAACAGACACTGACTTGAGATTGAGCAATATTGCTCAATGCAACAGTATCAAAAGTGCTCCTGAAATCCAAGTATATGATATCAAAATTATTTTTTGCATTCAGTTCCTTGGTCATTACGTCATAGTAACCTATCAGATTGGTTAGACAAGACTACCCTTTAAGAAATGTATGCTGTGATTGCAGTATAATTGTATGCCTGTCCAAATGGTCCTGCATTACTTCTTTAATCAGTGATTCGATTATTTTCCCTAGAATGGGCATCAAGACTTTTGATCCCCCTTTATGAATTGGGGGATACATTCAGACATCTCCAGTCCATAGCGACCACCCGTGAATCCAAGGATGGTCTCATAATTATGGCTAAGGGTTTGCTTATCTCCTTTGCTGCCTCCCTTAATATAATTAAATAGATGCCATCCACCCCAGGTGCTTTTTTTATGTTTATCATCAACAATTTCTCTTCCACTTTCCTTTCAGTTATCACAAAGTCATTTAGCTCCTTGTTAGAGTTTGATAAACTTTTGGCATCCTGTTCCCTAAAAATTCCTGCGTGTGCATGAAGATGCAAAATATCTATTCAATTTGTCTGCAATCTGAGCAGGGTCATCAACAGTTAACCATAGACATCAAGTGGCCCAATGTGATTCAACCTCTTCCTTCTACTGTTAATATAAGCATAGAAGTCTTGGCTGTTTTTCTTTGCATTCATTGCCAGAGACTTCTCATAAGCTGCTGTAGTTTGCTTAACCTCCTTTGTGACTTGATTGCAGACTAATTTATATCTTCCACAGGCTTCTGTATCACCTGGTAATTTATATGCATCCTGTGCACTTTTCTTCTCTGCCACATGTCTCAATACTTCATCTGACATCCATTTAGGTCTAAGCACTGAACGGAATTTCTCAGTATGAAAAGTAGCTTCTTTGATTACGTCCCTGAAGATTTCTCATTTAGAATTTCTGTTTGTATCATCATCAGTTGGTTCCATTGTATAGAATTTAAAAACTGTCTCAGACCACTATAGTCACCTTCACAAAAGCAAAAACCCTTTCCTTTCCCCCCCATATGGGGTTTACTTAAAGATGGTAGTTACATCTTTAAGTAAATCCCATATGCACTGTGATCACTGCCATAGGGGTTCCTTTATCTACAGATTCTTAATGCATGAATAAGCACTGCTCATAATCAGATCATTACTCCCTCTAGTTGCCTCTTGAACATGCTGCTGTAGAAAACAGTCATCCAATAAATTCAAAGTCTTGCTAATGTGTGAGTGAGTAACCCAAAATATCAGTCAATATTTTAAATATTTTAAAATTAAAATAAGATTTGCTGGCTCACTATTTCTCTATATGGCTGTTTCATATACTCATCACAGTCATTAGGCTTTTAACACACTCCCACTTTTGCTTTCCCAATGCTTATGTCACACCAAACGAACTCAACATTGCACTGTCCACCAATGTCTACTGGATGCACTTCCTTAGATTTTTATGTGTTTCTTAACTAACAGCATAACCCCTCCTCCCATCCCATTTTGTCCATCCTTTCTGTACACACTGTACTTCCCAAATTTCAACTCTGCATTCCTTATATCTGTGTGACACCACATATTTGATATCCCAACAATATCTGCCTTCTGCCTTTGATATCTTGACCAGCAACTCAAATCATAAAATTTATTTACTAAACTCCTAGCATTGGTATACATGCACACGTTCTTACTCTTAGTTACCCTAACACAGCCAATATTATTATTATTAGCTATATGGTGCAAGGAAGCCTGAGGCTTATGCTGCATCAGCCAAAAATTCCTGAGTTACCCTGTGTGTGTGTGTGAGAGAGAGAGAGAGAGAGAGAGAGAGAGAGAGAGAGAGAGAGAGAGAGAGAGAGAGAGAGAGAGAGAGTGTCAAAAGTAGAAGGGAATCACCAAGAAAGAGAAGAATGATGATATCCAGCTCAGGACCCTGGGTGTACCAAGCCCATACTCACCAGATAATATATATAATATACATGATGTCTGAAAAATACATGGCAAAACTTCAGGAATGAGTTCCTCATATGTAGACATTAAAAATATTTTATATCAACATAGTTCCAGAAATGCTTGGTTCCCAAGTTATTAACCGGAATGTCTTATCTCCTGCAGGTGATTTCCTTCATCACAAGGTACTGACAGAATCTGGTGGTTTTCCATTCCGACCATGTACTCAAATCAGGAGCAAGCGGATATGCACTTTATGTGCGATTTGTACCACGAAAGGTTCCCAGAATGAAAATGTCCAGACAGGGAAATGTTTGAAGGTATCCATCGCCGTCTTTGTGAACATGGGACCTTTACACCTCGTGCTGCCGACAGAGAACAACCAAGATCTAAGACTCCTGAAGTAGAAGGTGGACCAACTGCCTGGCCTCCACGCTCATCTTATTTAAAACCACTAGATTTCTTCTTGTGGGGCCATTTAAAGTCATTGGTGTATTCGACTCCGGTAGCTGATGTGAAAACTCTCCGCAATTGAATTGTGGCAGGTTGTAAGACAATACGAAACATGCCAGGAATTTAGCATCGTCTTCGCGAGTCCATGAGATGTCGATGTAAGGCCTGTATTCAGGCAGAAGGTGGACATTTTGAATAATTACTATAAGGTGATGTGAACAGTTAAGTGTTATAGACAGACCTTCAAAACTCAGAAACCAAGCATTTCCGGAACTATGTTGATATAAAATATTTTTATTGTCTACATATGAGGAACTCATTCCTGAAGTTTTGCCATGTATTTTTCAGACATCATGTATATTATTAATATTATAAACCTATATAATATATATAATACACTTTGTATTTTGTTGAGATTGGGGTCCTCAAAATTAATAATTGTACAGATGCAAAATCTGTATAATTATTAAGTCTGATTATGTCTTCATAATTAAATATTATGAAGACATGGCTGCCCAATGCGATTTAACTAGTACAAAAAAATTTCAGGGCATGTTAAGTTTGGAAAGCTTGCCTATGCTAGAGTGCACATGCCATTTAGATGGCAATGAATTCACAAGCAGGCAGCAGCAAGTGGTTCCCTCTCCCATGTCAACTGTTGAAAATGTTAAGGCAGTGATTTTCTTGCAAAGAAAAATATATTAATGATAGAAATTATGAAGAAATTTCTCTCCAAGAGTAGGAGGCTGTTCGTGACTTCTAAAGCTAGTAAAAACATAACAGCAAACTGCAAAAATGTCCTTGTTAATCTCATATGAGATACCAGAAAATAAGGTTAATTACTGGACCAAATGATACAGGACATAAGATATGATACTCAAGCCTTTTAGTTGCTCACGACCCCAAGTTCTCATTACCTGAACTCTAGCCAAGACTTATCAGAGAGTAGAGGACACTGAAATGATGAATCCTGTCACACAATCCACACATCAAAAAGATAAACCTGGGTGTGGCAACAGATGCATTGTACCTAACCAGCTAATTCTCAAGGATAATCTGAGAATAGTCAAGAAAATATTCTTCACTCACATCATTAATTAAATCTATAGCAAAGCTTGCTGGTGTTAGTATGAGCTAGTTTCACATGGTTTTTGCTTAGACCAGGGGAAGCTCTCATGAGGTATATGAGGCTAGTTTTTTGCAACTCTATGGCATAATATATAGTCAGTACTAATATATTTATTATATTACAAAGTAATTAAATAAAGCAAAAACTTCCTTGTTTTTAATGAAACAAAAAGTTTGTTCTGCTGAAACGACCAAGGTTGTAGCAAATTTTTCAAACCAAAGATCCTAGCCCGTAAATCAACTATTGTATTACAGACATTAATGGTCAGGAAACAAAATATTTTACATGAAACTAAGAAAGCATTTCTGAAACTTACCTCTCAGTAAATCTAGGAGTGTTGTCTGCTTGTGTAACGGCTACGTACACCTGTACAATTATAGTAGTAGTTGTGCCATAGATGCCATTAATTCTTAATTGTGTTCTGACAGCAATCATAGTGAGCTGCACAATCACATTCTGGAAAAGCACATTTTCCTGTAGGTAATGAGTAACAGAATCAGTATATATCCTAATACCAAGGTCAGAATTAATGATACTGGTATTAACCATGGTAAAATACTATATTACTGCTCAGACAGCCAAGGTTTTCATCATTAAAATCTGAATATCGATGCGAAACCTTAAGTTTTCACATCACTGCAGTTACTGTTACAAAATTAACTAAAAAATACTGTGCATATAATCCAAACGAATAGTAAAATTATTGTTTACTTATTAACAAATAGCCTGTTTTACTATTCCGTGATGGAATTTAGAATAATGCAATTCTAACAACAGTGAATACTGAGTTAAACAAAAAATTACATTTTTTTTCTTTTTATACTAGATGGCTTCAAGAGAAATCTGGACACAGAGCAAAAATACTACATCGTCCTGTCTGTTAGAAGAGGACATTGGTGTCAGTTGAGTTTTAAAGAGCTGGCAATTGACAGCATGATCTGGGGAAGCTAAGTTATAATGCATCATATTCCACTAATATTTAAAAAGGAACCACACTATTAACAGTTTTTGGGTATAGATGGCCACGAGACAGTAGAGATCCTCTGCAGGATGCAAGTGCAAGTGATTATTCACATTTGGCAAACCCAATCAAGTTTATGCTACTTCAAATGGTGAGAGGTGGAAAATCCCTCTTAAAGGATTTTTCTTTCTCTCTTCTCCCCCCCCCCTTTGGTTTCCACACTGTTCAGTTTATGGTAAATGCTTCTAATTTCAGTTGGATGCACAAATGTAGCAGACTTTTTGCAACTGATTTTATCAGCAGCCAAAGGATTTCTACGAGAAATGTGAGCATCATTTCACATCTGGTGATCTTCTCTTTCTTGGTGATTCCCTTGTATTTAACTGTGCTTAATCTGTATGCACAAAATTAGAAATAAAAATTGTCACTGTGTGTATTTTATATATACATATGCATAGACATGTTTGTGCTACTAAATGGTTCAAGATTATCTAAACCAGGACAGCCCTACATATCCTAAACTAGACTGGGGTCCTAACTGAATATCCATTCCTTACCTTCTTGTGGTACAACCAGTTAGTAGTAACTAGCTGCATGGTTACTTAATAAATGAGGACAGGATGGTGAATGTGGAACTGCACTGAAAAACTAATAAATTATGGGCAAAAAATCCTCTCACTATGGTAAGATAAAGAAAACAAAACATATACTGGTTAAAAACGTTTCCTGAGTCGACGTCTCCACCACACTTGTCAGTGAACACAGTGCTAAATATACTAATGGAACAACCATTGGGAAGCTTAAATAAAAAACAGAAGTAGATCGATATGATATCAGAATGGAAAGTATCACAGAGACCAAGAGGATGAATATGGGGGGCCGTAGCTAAACAACTAATTTATTAACTAATTCTGTAATTAATTATTGACTAATTTATTCTGAAAGAAAGACAGTCCAAATAAGGAATAGCAATATCTTTTAGTTTGAAGCAAGCTTCATTAGTTGGAATGCATTATTCAGAAGACCTGTGTGGGCGAAATCAAACTTTGTCTGTGTATATGGCCCAGCTGAAGGTTCAAAAAATGTTCTTTGAGATTAAAGAACAATTAAATAAAAGTTCTTTAATATGCTGGGAAGAGCAGTGGAAACTAATGATAAAAGAAAGAAGAAATGCATAAAAGGTACATTATTCACCAGTTAGCATAAAATGTGGAGCATATTAACCTTTTTTTGGTGTGTTGTTATATACATTAAAATATTAGCAATTTTAAGTCAATTTGTGGCTAAATGCAGGAGCGGATTAAGGTCGGTTGAGGCCCGGGCGCAGAAGAAAATATTGGGCTGTCAGGGGCTCTCTCTTTCTGTGTTTATTCCCCTCGACTTATGGCCGTATTACTTTTCCTATGATAATTGTTCTAAATGAGATGATCGTCGGGCTAGGACAAAATCCGTGCTCTCGGCTATTAAATGCTTTTCTAGCACCCAATCGCTGCAGCATTGAATTCGCATTTTTTTAAAAGATCGAGTGAACACAGGATGTCAAACTCGATCCCCCGCAATGACCCCTCCTGGGTTCGAACTGGTTTGAACTGGTGTATTTGATTACCGGCAGAGAGAATGAGACATTGTGTAACACATAACAATATTTATTATCACAAAAGAAAACGTGCATACAGATTTACATTCCATCTAGTGGGTTTGTGTAGAAGTTAAAATTATGTGTGTACATAAGCTTCTAGGTTTCTGTTCAGAACAAGGATCTGGTATTTGCTTACAACATACTGGATTCTGGTATCACTGGAACTATTTCTTCAATAGACTTATTATTTGGTTCTAGATTTACTAGCTACAACAATTCAATTCACAAAACACTTCAACATAGAACAAGAATGGTTGGAACAGGAGAACCTTGGGCAAAGTACTTTTGATGTGCTCATCACCTTTAGGCCATCTTACTTCCGTTCTAATGTGAACAGGTTCATCCCCTCTTGGTTCTTATCTCACCAGCACTTTGCTGTACGATTCTGTGTACTAACTACTCTAGGAGAAATTCCCATTTTATTATCAAATTCACAAAGGTTAAATATTTAGGAAGGAAGCATTCAAATGGTATCTGTTTGTGTCATATTCTAAGCTTACATTCGCACAAATGAGATAAGGGCTTACCAGTTAAATCTCTTGCTTCAGGACAGCTGGTGGGACCTCCTCTCCTCCGGTAGAAACTAGGGTGTGGTCTTCTGAGCCATGCTTCCTTTTTGTCTTGATTTCTCCTCGGCCGTTCTTTTCGGCTGGAGCGAAACACGACTGCAGAACCTTCCCTTCACATCGTTTGGACCCTGGACTTTCGACGGCAAGACGTTCCACTCTCCTGCCAGTCTCTCTGTTGGAAAAGCTAAAAGGTGTCTCCTTCTCTTTCTTGGTGCCTCCCATCTCTTATATACTAACATTATCTTGTTCTACGTCACAGTGATAGAATCATCGTGGAATGTCCATTTCGCAGGGACAACTGAACGTCCCCCCCCCACACTGTAGCAATAAATCCCCTTCTAGTACCATCGTGGGCGTGAAAGCGAAGATGTTCTGGCTTTGTTGAACTAGGGCGATGGGGAAAAGCATTATTGGTCTGTACACTCACTCTCCTTTGAAAATAAGTTTCTGCTCTCTTATTGTATTACAACATAGGTTTCGAATGAATATAGTTTTATGATCTTATCCCACAGATTCCCGAGATATAATTTGCAACAATTGAATGGTTTATTTTGGGTAGACCGAAGAGTTTTAAAGAGGCGTTGTTTTTAATAAAGTTTAAAATATCCCAAGACACTGCATTAGCTATTTATCAGAGAATAGATTCCGCCTGATTATTGAGAGATCCCGAAACTCTCGGTCTAACAGGGCCCTTAAAAAAAGAGAGAGACAGGGAAAATAAAAATATATGTTAACCATTTTTTTAAATAAATAAAAAAATATTATGTACTATTAATGTTTTTTTTCCAATAAAATTTGAATATAATATATGTATAATATAATTAATAATAGCATAATAATAATAATCACAAAGTTTTGAACTAATATGTTCAACTAATTTGTTGGGGTTTTGAATGGGCCCTTCAGAAGTCGGAGCCCAGGGCATGCGCCCGCCGTTAAATCCGCCTCTGGCTAAATGTGATATCCAGTTATAGAGAAAGAATTCTTGTCTTCAAGGCTACAATTCTGTCTCTATACCTAGAGGGACCAAAGTGGCCCAAAGACAGAAATTGAAAGCAATAATATACAACTTTTTCAAATTGCTATTTCCTCCTCTCCTGAAGGAACTGCGCTTAATAACATTTATATCAAAAATCCCTGATACCGTTGTCAATTTTTAAGCTCTTTACTCTTTAAACTAATGGTGATAAATGGTGGCCATATTTCTTTCTCCAAGAGATGGAAAAAATAATTGACTAATGACATTGGATATGCCATCAGTGATATTAATTTCACATATTTCCATCCTCATATTTACTAGAGTCGTAACCTACTTCTATATTGTGTTACCAGTGGTGCGCTATAGTGGGCTCGCGAAAGCCCATTGTTATTTTTTTTGAAAATTTGGGAGCCCACTGTTGAGACATCATTTAATTTACAAATGAAATCCTGAATGCAATTATTGAGTATCCAAAGCCGAAACTACAGTGGGGCGAGCGGGGTTCCCTTCCCAGCATTTTAATGGTGCAATCAATCGGTTATGTATTTTAAAATTGCTTAATTTTTGATTTAATTACAGTCGGACCTCTGTTTAACCAACTTTTTTATACCGAATTTTTTTAAATTCCCCTCGGTAATTACATTTAAAATACAGTAGTTTCCTTAGAACGAAAATAATTCTCATGTAACGAACAGATTAGGAGAGACAACTTTGTATGCATTGTTCTCACCTCTGGCCTTTAGGTAATCAGAAAGCGCGAATTAAGGGTGAAAGGGATTACCATTCCACAACGTTAGTGGTGCCCATAAAACTTATGCAGCCAAATTCCGAGAAGTCGCGCTAGTCAATATGCTTTCCATAGCCAGTCAGAGGATTAAGAAAATTCCCGACATGGATAGCCTCTGGTCAACCTGTGTTGTGGTTCCCCTTTACTCCGACAAACGGGCATATGTTTTTCTGAGAAATGAGTGATCCACGCCTTCCAGTAAATGTCTATGTTTACATGGTCACAGTAGCTGAATATGTGAGTGATTCCGATATTTTGCACAGTATTCAAAGAACTAGCGACAGTAACAACATAGGGGGGGTTAGGATTTTTATGGCGTATCAGCATATAAGGCTGATGCGCCAAACGTAGGGGGGGAGGGTTGAGGCAACTAAGATATTATATAAACTTTACGAAGATGGCAGTTTTTGAAACTTTGTCGAGCTTTTCACTGTGTAGAAACTGTTCTAAAATATAATGGCATACAGGCAATAATTAAAAAAAAAAAAACTATTACCAATCTCCAAAAAACTAGAGCGAATTAAGGATGATTGCTAAAGAACTTGATGTGGAAACTACAAAGATCGGTCGTGTGTTCGGGCTACGAAGAGCAGCTTGTAGCTTGCGAATGGTAATTGCGGGTTAAAGGAATTATCCTGCATTGGGCAAACATTTTGAATCAGAAGTTAAATATTCGGGATTGTTAAAGCGACTTTTAAATCTGGAATTTCTTAACCATTTAGCACCGATGCTCGACATCCTGCAGGAGCTCTCTTACATTTCAAAAACTTTACAGATTCACTATGGCAAAAGCAGATAAATTAATTATTCGAACTATTATTAATGCAACAGGGTGATTTTAAATTAAATAAAGAAAATAATCATACCATTGAAAAATTTTTTAAACATATTCTACCGGAAATCGTGGAATTTAAAAGAACTTTCGTCTCGGAATAAGAAATTTGTTTTCTGAAAAAATTAATGATTTTAGAGATTTTGTCGAAGACAGTTTATTTTTCAAATCGAGTGAAATTCCCTTTACAATTAAGAAAGCCAGAAATATCTTTGAAACCATTGCGATTAACAGTGCTGAAACTGAGCGAGCTTTCAGCATAATATCGTGTGAATGAAAGAATATATGAACGAATAATGTTGAAAATTAAACACGTTGCAGATTATGATGACCATACATCTAAATGGAAAACCATTGCTTCAATTTGATCCAGATCGTTATGTCAATATTAATAAAGAAGTAAATTTCATATGGCAATTTTTAGAAGAAAATTTTCTTGAATATTTGTGCAATATTTTCTTCATGTAATCTGTGATTTTGTGTACCTTTTCTAGAACAGTTTGTCTTTTATGTAATATTTGTTTTTATATTCTAGAATGTTTGTGATAATTCGTTATTTGTAATATGGGAAATATATTTTTATTTGCAATATTAAAATTTTATCATGAAAAAAAATGTATCCATTATATTTCCCTAGTTGTAAAAAAAATAATAAAAAAGTCGTGCGTCTGCTGAGCACGCGCGATAGATGGTTTTATGTGAAACATCCTTCGCGTCACTATATGACGTCACATGGTTGTGACGTCATATATTAAAAATTTCCAAAAAGTTAGAACTCGAGATAATCAGTGTGACATCACTGTTACGCCCAAGAAATATGCGACCAAGAATTCAATATAAACAAAGTTTTTTTTTTAGAAATAAATAATTATCTGTTGTCATTAAGTTGACTATGGTTTGACTTTTCTTATAAATAAAGAGCGTTCTTGTGTGTGTGATATATATATATATATATATTTTTTTTTTTTTTTTTGTTTATCTATTTTGTTTTCTTACAAATGCAACATAAAGGCAAAGCAGTGCAATGCTTCAAGGACACAGCTTTATGAAGGGGGGGCTAATACAGCATGGGTGATCAAAGCATTGAACAATATTATACCTTTGTAAGTAAGCCCCCCAATCTGTGTGAAACTTGATGCTAACACTGCTGTTAAAGATTAAGGTTAATTGCAACTGTTAATTAAAAAGTAAAATATTATCTTACATTATTTACAAGCGTAATTTAGGTAGCATGCCTTATTATAGTTGCTCATAATTTTAATATTACCACCATATCAGCTGTTGGGGTACGCTTAAATACCTCGTTGAGTCCATAACTAATCCAGGTTGTTATGAGGATTAAAGGGAGAACCACAGAGTAGTAACATATCTTACTTCTCTATGAGGAGGACTTACTTGAAATTAAGTAGGTATACCTACTTAGTAGATACTCAATGTAGGTAGTATAAGGTACAGTATCATTGCAACGAATATGTTCGAGAAAACGTCCGACAGTGGTTTAACATGCAAGTGTTTGTATATAACAAAACGTTTTTCTAAATCATATTCAAGTACAAAACTTCAAAATTGCATTAATGAACTTTCGTCCTTTTTCACAATGTGGCAGAGTTAGTTCCGTCTCAGGCGAGGTTGGCATGGTTTTTCTCCCGGAAACTCGGGTTTTTCGTCCAGTAAACAGAAAACGACCTCAGAACACGCGCAATTTATAGACAATATACACGGACCAATACGGCCTTAGTCGCCGATGCTCCTAAAGAAATGATTAATATTAACAACTTTAATGACTTTTCATCAAAATATCCTCCACGAGATTTTATCACCACTTTATATAGTGGGATTCTGACGATTAAGTTTATAATAGTGCCTTGACTAACATCATTCCAAGCAATCCGCAAAGTTTCCCTTAAATTTTGTGAAAATGGACGGATTGACCGTCTAGATTATGCGTGGCTGCCACAGTGGTATCGTTACCTTCCTCTCAACACTGGATGGAAAAGGCCCGGGTTCGAATCCCGTCGATGACGCGAGGAACTTTACTGGGCTTTTTTCATTCCGAGGCTGAGTTAGTCGGCCTCAGGCGTAGATAGCAAGGTTTTTTCCGACAGAAACTAGGTTTTTTTTCGTCCAGCAAACAGGCAAATCGACCAGAGAACACATGCATTTTACAGACAAAATAAATATATGGGTAGATGTAATCGTTTACAGGGAACCCTAATATCATAATTTGGTTTCTTGACCGTCTAGATGATCCCATAAACGATTTATTGGGTTTAAACCAGGCGATTGGGGTTGCCACACCATAGTTTGCAATACCGCCTCCTATTGTTTAGTTGCTAGAAAGTCCCTACACAGTTCAGAGTTGTGCTTTGGGTCATTGTCTTGGAGAAATATAAAATATCTTCCATAAAATGGAAGACCAGAGGTTATTGCATCATGTTCAAGAATTTTTTGTAGTTTAATGTTCCTGCAAGTCTGACGATGTCATCCAGTACAGAAAAACGGAAGAAAACCCAGATTGATAAAACCACCACCACGCTTGACTGTAGGTACTACACAATGCGGCACCATTTTTCCCCACTCGATCGTCTCACATAAACTCTGTGCTTGAATCCAAAAATTTAAAATTTAGATTCATCCGTCCACAGTATGCTTTCCACTCTTCAACCGTCCAATTTTGATGGTTCTTAGTTCAAGGCAACTGTTTCTTTCGATTTTACAGTTTTGATATGGGTTATCGGACCGATACACGACCATGAAGTCCTGCTTGTTTAAGACAAAGTTTTACAGTGGATGTTGATATGGTAGTCTCACTGTCCCTTTTGAACTCAGCTTGTATTTCAGATGTAGTAAGTCGTCGATTTCGTTTTGAAATCAATGTTGTGATCTTATCTTCTGATCTGTTTGAGCGCGGTCCTGTTCTGATCGTGGTTTTCCCTTTAAAATACCAGTTTCCTTGAATCGTCGAATGGCAATTTGTACTCATTTAAATGAAACACCTAATAACTTTCTTTATACAGAGTTATAATAGCACTTCTTTTTTCAACGCTCAGTTCCTTATTTTTTTTTTTCAATGTTTATGACAAAACACACAAAACGTACACCCAATACTCTTTCTGAATACGGGTGTCCGATTTTATAAGCTCTTACTCAATTTATATTTTTACAAAATACTGTACAGTAGAATCATCTACAACCTTCTGTAATATTTGAAAACTACCACTTTCTAGAATATTTTAGAATCATCTATAACATTCAACCCCGTTCAGGAATTTTTCCCAATGTTCTACGACATTCAGGAGTCTTTTAGACCTTTCTGGAATATTATAGAAAATTTTTAAATGTTAGTTAATTTTTTTTCTTTGATTTTAATACACAATGGAAAATATTTTAATAAAGATTGAGAAAAACAAGTTTGTCCTATTTTAATAAAAACTTTGAAAATTAAGAAAAATTAAACGTGATTCTAAACTTTTAGACGGAAGTGTAACTCCTACATGTACTGGGCTACCTCGTCCACCATAAGTAACGATTAATACTCGAGCCTCCACGCGAGGTAGATTGCATTACCATTAAAAGTAATATATAAAAGGCAAGCACGCAATGAAAGTTATATGTAGTAGAATGGAAAGAGAACATGATCTGGATCACTTAATAAGAGGTATGACAAAAAGTCATAATATAGCAAGATGTCCATTTACCAAATATCAGAGGGGCATAAATTGGTGGGCCAAAACATTGACCATTCCTATCTCCACGGGAGGAAGCATCCCACAAAAGTTAGGAGTGACGTCACTGACGGGCACACATAGTTTTGGCACAGTGTGCCTGTTAGTTCATCAATACGAAGCTCATTCAATGGGAAAGAGAAAGAGCTGATGGAGTTAGAACAGGGAATGATTTTCAGATCTAGGAAGGTGAGAGCCAGCATTTCAGCAATGGCAGGCAATTGCCGACTTCGAGTGCTGCCAGAGTGGTGGAAATGTGGTGGTCCAAAGAGGGACATAAAACCACCCAACATGACAGGAAGATTACCATATTGACGGTTGAGCTGAACAGTGGTTGGAACGTGCTGTCCTAGACAACAGATGACTCCCACTCAATCAGCTAACAGATGATCACAACCAGGGAAACGTTTTTGAGTACATCATACAGCAAATGCCCTTGAGAGGCCTATGAAGGGGTAGGTGACCATGTTGACTGACCATTAGCGTCTCTATCTGGGGTGGGCATCATTCCTGGACATTGGATGACCGGAAAAAAGTTTCCTTGTCTGATGAATCAAGGTTTCAGCTCCATGATGGAAAGGAGTGTATTCGATAGCGAGCAGTCGAATAGCTGCAGCCAGACTGCATGGTTGAATGAAAACACATCAGCATCAGTGGTATCATGGAGATGTGTTCATGGATAACACTGCATCCCCATTGAACAAACTGTTACTGCCAGACCATCCCTCAGCATTGTTTTAAACCAAGTTTTACTACATAGTGACCATGTATCCAGATGGCAGTGGACTTTCAACAAGGCAATTCCCTGTCACAAAGTGCCCCATTGTGCAAGAATGGTTCAAAGACCATCTCCAAGCATTTTGTGCACTCCTCTGATCACAAAATAATTCTCCCAATACCAGTCCTATTAAAACATTTGTGGGATGCAGTGTATTTATGAATACATTTGCCAGTCCGTGCCAATGCCTCACGCTCTTGCTGAATTCCGAAATGCTGTCCAGGACAATAGACACCTTTTGCTGTATTGTGGAGTCGAGGCCATGCTGGATGCAAGCAGCTATCATGGCAAAAAGGCTGCTCAAGCTATTAAGTAGGTAGTCGTAATGTTTTGACTCATAAGTGATGTAAGCACACCAAACAAAAAATGCATGACAAAAATGTCACAAGCTTGTTAATAATTTTCACGAGTCCTTCACTCTGCTAGCCTAGCATCATGGAGATGTTAGGAGGATGTGATAGTTGTCCAAAAGAAATATACATATTATTTTAGATCAGACCCGACTCAATCTTACAGTTTGTAGGGCACGAGGCAGCACCATCCTGATGGTGAAGACCACTATTGTTTATCTCAACCCTATTTGACTATATGCAACAGTATCAAAAGCCTTTCTAAGGTCCAAATATATGACATCAAAGTTATTCCCCGCATCCAGTTCTTTTGTGACCACATCATAGTATCCAATCAAATTCGTTAGGCAAGACTTTCCCTTAACAAAACCATGCTGTGTCCGAGCTATAACTGAAGTTTTGTCTAGACGATCCTGCAGTGCTTCTTTAACCAGTGCCTCCATTAATTTTCCTGGAACAGAAGTTAAACTCACAGGTCTATAATTACTTGTCAGCCTTTGATCCTCCTTTGTGAATTAGGGTCACATTTGCACATCTCCAGTCTATGGGTACCTCCCCTGTGTCCATGGAAGTTCTCATAATTAAGGCTAAGGGTTTGCTTACTTCCTTTGCTGCCTCCTTTAATACAACTGGATAGATCCCGTCCACCCCAGGTGCCTTTCTTGTGTTTTTAACTTTAACAATTTTTCCTCCACTTTACTCTCAGTTATTACAAGATTATCTAGCTTACTGCCAGATTTGAATACAACTCTGGCATTCTCCTCGCTAAATAACTCCTCACGTGTGAATTTCGATGCAAAATATTCATTTAGTTTGTTAGCTACCTGAGCAGCATCATCAACAGTTCAACCATCGATATCAAGTGGACCAATCTGATTCATCCCCTTCCTACTAGAGTTTACATAAGTAAAGAACTCTTTGCTGTTTTTCTTTGCATCCTTTGCCAAAGATTTCTCGTAATCTGCCTTCGCCTGCCTAACCTCCTTTGTAAATTGGTTAGACGAGCTTATATCTATCATAGGCTTCTGTGTCACATGTTAATTTATATGTATCCCATGCATTTTTATTCTGTCATATGTCTCATTAGTCCACCTGACATCCATTTATGCCTAAACCTTGAACAATATTTCTTAACACTAATTAACGAAGCTCAGTTCAGGTGTTTTTTATACAGTGTCCTGACTCGCGCCACAGTTCACTTGCAGTCGCTTCGATTTGCATAACTCGCTCGTACTATTTTGGCTCATCAGTGTATATAGAACATATGACCTGTCATTGATACTCCTAAAACCGTACAACACAATACAAGAAACTGGCTCTTGCATGATGGAAGCAGTCATATTAAATCTGATCTTGGTCTGATGACTCCTGTTTCCAACTCTCTCGTGCTGACAGTATTTGGATATGGCAAGTGCAACATGGCACCTGCATACACTGTTGGCGTTTGTCAGGCTGGAGTTAGGGAATTGTTTTCATGGCATGTCTTGGTCCCTCCAATCACCACCAATAAACCTCTCGATGAGAACACCTATTGTTGATGACAAATTACGCCCCCCTTCATGACAACTCTGGATACACTCAAGAAGGTGTGCCATGCCCCAAAGCTGGCAAGTTGCTACCCGATTTTAAGAATATGAGACTGAATTCTCTTTGATCCCATGATTGCCGAACTTACCCGATTCATTCAATCAAGCATGTTTGGGACCTGTTACGAAAGTACATTAGTCCCAATGGTTCCACCTGACATTATACCAGCATATTGTAATGGGGTTTTAGGAGAATCAGTGACAAAAAGGCCATATTGCTCCATCTATATTGTCTGTAAATTGGATGTGTTCTGATGTCAATTTTCTGTTCGCTGGAGAAAAACCTAGTTTCTGGGAGAAAAATCGACTCTTACCTGCAGCCTTTGTGAAAAAGGCCCATAAAAATTCCTCACATCATTGACAAGACTCAAACTCTGGTCTTTTTCACCTGGTGTGGGAAGGACAGCAATCCTACCAACTGTGCTACCCACAAAGCCACCAGCAGTATTGGGCAATGCATAAGTAGTACTACAGGGCACACTGCAACACCTTGTGGAGCCCATGCCCAGACTCTATACCTTAAAGGTGTTACAATCCATAAGGTAATACCTTTTGTTCATAATATAGCCCACAGAAGCATTGCTAATGCAAAGCCAACTGAGTGATCATTGAATTATGACCACCTACCTAATACTCCATAGTTCCTCCTTATGCCCCCAGTACAGCAGCTATCTGATGTGGAATCAGAAGCATATCTACCCTTTTTCAGGCCTGGAAGCAAAGAACATGCTCAGGCTCTTACTTTAATTAATGAAAATTGCAAAAACAGGAGACAGCCGAAGATGCCAGGCCCACAAAGGCCTTGCCTGCCTACATGGTAGCTATGCCACTGAATGGCATTGATTCAACAAGATGTTGGAAGGGTTTGGCCAACTAAGCTGTGCAATGAGGTATAGAGGTGATTGGTGCATCCAGATGCCTGATATGCCTTTCCATATTGTCCCACATGCTCTATGGGATTGATATCAGGGGAGTTTGGAGGCCAATCGATATGCTGGAAGTCAGAAGTGTTCCTTGAACCATTCCTGCACAAGTGCCCAATGACTTGGCGCAGTGATCTTGTCAAGACACCATTGCCATTCGGGAAAAACATAGCAGGCTATATACATTCAGCAAGCAGTTGATAGTGGAGACCACTGATATGTTGTTCCATATGCTCCAAGTGTTGAAGTTCCTGCCAGTGAAACATGCCCCACATCATACAACTGCCTCCACTTTTGGTACCATACATCACGGATCAAGAGCCCCAGGTTGTTGATGCCAAATCCATACACTATCATCCACGGTGTGGAGTAAATAACATAACTCATCTAACCAGCACACGTTCCAGTCTTGTAATGTCCAACTTGCACACTCTTTGCACCAGGCGAGTCTTATGCCAATGAACTTTGGTTAGGAGAGGATGCCATAGGGGTCGTCTGCTGGGATGGCCCATATGTGATGCATGGTCATGCCAGATATTGTTCTAGGTTGGCCCATTCTGTATTGGGTAGTCAACTCTGCATCATTGCTATGCCTGTAAGTCGTCAGATCCAGCGCTCACCTCTTAACAAACCTTTCGCTGACCTTTGTAGTTTTGCCGTCGGGTTGTTTGACCATTTTGATGCATCCTGGTATACTAACTATGGCATCTCTCTAACACCCCACCAGTTCAGCCATTTGGGAAATAGAGGTACCAGCTCCTTCAGCACCCACAATGTCCTTTATCAAAGTCTGATAAATCCTTCCTTTTACCCATCACGCTTGGAATTTTACCTACTGAACTACGGACACCTTATCTATGCTACATAGGTTGACAAACTCTGCACTCTCTTACCGCATGTGGTCAATGGGTCGCATTGTTTTCATAGGGGTTTGTTTGTTTGTTTTTAGGAGCATTAGCAACTAAAGCCATATTGCCCCGGGAATATGCGGTAGCCATTCCCTGACCTTCCCGCATCCTCCGTATTTGGTGGTGACAGGCTCGAACCCCGGTCTAATCAAGAAGCGTGTGCTATGCATTGCTGCTCCTTCCCACCTGGCTACGGAGGCGCCTTTCATAGGGGTCATCATAATTCAGTGTATATCATGTATACTACTCAGTTATTGCATAATTAGCATACCACCAATGGCAGCTGAATAGATGGTAATAACGTATTGGATGGTAAATTCTATATAATCTCAGTGTGTATAATAAATAACCCAAAACAGTTATTTTTCAAAAAAACACTTTATTTACAAGATAACATTAAAATCAAGCATCTTCACGTGCATAAAAGACATGATCACCGACAGAGGCTATATTACTTTTTAACGGATACATACACAAAAATGTGACATGACTTGAGAAAGGTGGGTGGGATTGATAGGTGTTCTATTACATCATGACAGTTTGACTGCATAATTACGAATGTTTAATCTTTAATAATGATACAATGAATTAACAGGAAACTAATAATCAAATTAGAAGTTCATCTAAAGTATATCTTAAGTTAAGAATAGAAAGCAGATGAAACTAGACAAGGGTAAACTGATAACAAAGTCACATTGTCTTTTACAAGGACACTTTCTCATACAAAGAAGATTAAGGAATATCCTCAAGGTTTATCATTCATTCCTGAGGTGCCATTGCTTTGGCTTGTGCTCTCACTCTTTTCTCATATTCCAACCTATTTTGACTGAAAAAAAATAATAAAAAAATAAAATAAATAAATAAAAGCTAGAAATTGTCATTATCACTACCTGTTTCTATAGTTTTTCCTTTGTAAATAAAACATGCAGAATTAACATTAATACTTGCACTATTTTAGTGGCAGAAATACTTATTACCAATGTGAAGATTTTGAGGAAAAAAAAAAAAAAAGCAGCATAGCAAAATTACTATATAATACTAAACAGCAGCTGTATTTAATTGTTGCCGGCTATTATTAATTAAACCCCAGATTTTTGAAAAGCTCACTGGAAGCTTTATAAATATTTGCTGTACACTGTACTGAGATACAAAAAGAAGTCAGTCTGATTGTCAGATGCCAAAAGAATACAAAAATTATGCAGTAGAGAATGTTCTCAATGTAGAGTTACGAGATAAAAGGAGGGGGAGTATTACTGTTCAAATTTCTTGTCCATCATCATATGCTTTGGCCAGGTAAATTACTACTGATGAAAGCAGTACTGGAGGTCTTTCATGACACCTATAAGTGCCTCTGCTGTACATGTTCCATCTTTTACGTAGCCATCTTTTCAGTAACTGTTTTATTCTTGAGGTCAAAAATTAATAAGGGGGGGGGAAATAGATCTGATGAGTAGTGCGTTATGGAAGGACAGAAATCCTGTTTTGTTGAAGTGAAAACAACTGACTGACAAAGAGTGCACATACAACTACTTACTCACCTCCACAAGCTAACTATGCACGAGTGTCCAAACTAACCTGACTACATAAATCTGTAGTTATGTCGTGTTGAAAACTTGCAGCCACAGGGTAGTGAATGCTAACTTCTTATGTGACCACACATAGCTTTGAGGAAAGGAACAGCTGAAATCTTAACATTCAGGCACAATAGTGGTGCATCATTATGCCTGAACATTATGGTGTCACATTGTGTGACCAATAAAATGATTACTCACATCAACCATAGGCAGTCTATGCAGTAGCCTTCTTGCTTGAATGGCTTCTGGATCTTCAGACATGAACACCAGCCAATTCTTAGCCACAGGGCTATCCAACATTTCTGCCATCAGTGAAAACTGTCATAAACAAAGAAAAGAAACTTCCACAATGCCGATGGTTGTTACTATTCACCATGAATAGTATAATAACATACATTCAGTACTGGAATGTCGTGGTGTACACAGATAGTTACTGTGGTAAATTTGTTATTATATTGTTATTGTTTTATGTCAAAGTGGCATTTTTAAGAAATATTGCAAAATTATGTTTTGTCTATAGGTTTTTGAGGAGAGACGTACAATTTTGGGTAAATTAATGGAGACACATGTCCCCAAGAATGCCATCATATTCCAAAAAAAGATAAACATATGCTCAGTGGTCTGAAAATAGCAGTCAAGATCAGATTTGTTTCATTATTGGGCAAAAAGGTGATACCATACTCAAAGTCAGTGCATATTAGCCTGGAAAACAAAAATTATTGATATTTTCTAAGGCTAAATTTATCTTATAATTCTGCAATATACATATTACATCCTACAGGAAGTGATACAACTTAGAAAAAAGTAAAAACTGCTGCTGCACCCACTGCAGTGTCTGCCTTTGATTTATCATTGTTTTTGACAGCTCTGAATTCTGAGATATGTTGCATGTAATTGTCTAATATTTTGACTGGTTATACCAAAAGCCGAGGGAACCTTCGTACACAAGCCATTTCCTCCCCTTTTTCTTTATGGTAATGCCATGGCTTTTCCTTGATACCATGCTTAACTTTCGGTATTTTTACCAACAACAATGTGAAAATTTAATAACTGTTTTACAAAAAAAAAAAGAAAGAAGAAAAAGTGAAAATGAGAAAAGGAAGAAAGAGGGTCACTGACAGACAGAAAATATCCAATGATCATAATGAAGTGACATAAGTAAAGAGCAAAGAAATATATAAACGAGTAAAGAAATTAGGGTATTAAAAAAAAATAATAATAAAAAAAAATATATATTTTTTTTTACTACTGCCATTATCAACCCACTGCAGGATGGACGCCTCCTCAACAATTCATGTTGAGGGAATTGGACCATTGTCTGCTACGCTGGTACAGTGGAGGTTGGCAAATAGATCGTATTTAGTAGTCAGGGGCTTGAACCCCGGTCTACTCAGAGTGTGTGCTACTGCACTCCTGCTCCTGACCACTCGGCTATGGAGGCTTTATATATATATAAATAAAAATATACATAAGTATATTTTATTTATTTAGATTCTGGTGTCA
This sequence comes from Mastigoproctus giganteus, assembly GCF_048544385.1. Taxonomy (NCBI): domain Eukaryota; kingdom Metazoa; phylum Arthropoda; class Arachnida; order Uropygi; family Thelyphonidae; genus Mastigoproctus; species Mastigoproctus giganteus. The sequence continues at coordinate 21,935,461 of NC_143580.1, forward strand.
TTATCAAGAGTCCATCACCAGAATTGCAAGAAAAGACAACAATACAATGTATTGTCTTTTCTTGCAATGATTTATGAGTTAAGGCATAAAGGTGATATATATGGGAGAGAATGGTTAATGCACACCCATGGCTCACTGTTGAATCAACAGAGGAACTAAAGTGTACAATCAAAATAGAAAACAAACAAACTGACTAAGCCAAAATGAAACCAAAAAAAAAAAAAAAAAAAAGTAACAGAAATATCTGGAACAAAAAAACTAAGACAATAGAGACCTCAAGTCGTAAAAAACCCCTCTTACTTAGAGGTTAATTTCACTTTTTTTTTAAACCTCTACTCTTTTCTACATTTCTTCACTCTATTACGTCTTTACTTTTTTTTCTATATTTCTTCTATTATTTATAGTTTTCTAAGTTTATTACATATATTTTATCCCTAAAAGGAAGCATACTGCACATTTTTAAATATCAAATATAAAATAAGATTAACTTAGCATAGGTGATTTTATAAAACTCTAACAAATCACAACTATTTAAGATTTTAAGAATTCAAAATTTTATTTTAATAAAGTTACCAATAGATTGTATATGCTTCTGCTTGTGCTGGATCTTTAATGTTTGGCTCATTCAAAAGATCTTGAATTCCTAGAAGGATCTGATTTAAAAATAAAGTTAATCAGTTTTCATATTAATTAGTTTAATTAACATAAAAAAATTTAACATCATCATCCAAGTCTGTTATACTCAGCACACACACACAGGTTACTATAGTATGTTCTAATCAGTGCTTCTGGACTAGGTCAAGAAGGAGTAATTTGTATTATTTTTCCCTAGGTCATCCTATTTCCTATTAGAAATTTAGCATTAGCCAGAATAAGCCCCTTTTTTCTTTAATGACACCATTGATCAACCTTTCTTTCCTCTTGGTCTTCCCCCAAGTCTATCACCATTCATTTTGGCTTTGATTTTTTTTAGCTCATCTCTTCATAAGCATGCAGTTTAATAGAAAGATAATTTTTCTTTTCCTTTTAAGCTTGCTTCATTTGCCTTTGATTGGTTATTTATTACCAAGAATTTTTATTTCCCCATTTGTAATATGGGGAAATAAATTTTTTCCACCTGTTAATTCCATATATATTTTTTAAAACTCTTATTTATTTAGATTCCCATCTTTGATCAATCCCTTTATTTTTAACTCTGCTCTCAATTCCATTCCATACGTTAAATAGGCTTAAACATTGCACTAATTTTGTCTTTTGGCTAATTTCTATTCTGCTCCAAATGAATTTTAGTGGCATCCTAACTTACTAACCAGGTCCGATTTTTAGTTATTGAGTTTATAGTCTAAAATTTCATTCCCTTGCATATTTTCATAACTTCCTATTTTTTTGTAACTGATTTTCCACAAAATTCTCTACAACCTTTTATTTTATTCAAATATTCTTGTTCTTGCAGGTTACTAATGAACAGCACAATATAAATTTGTATTTAATAATGATCCATAAAAATAAGTATAAATAGTGATAAGTGTGGCCTTACCCGACTGCTTTTAACTTCAAACCCAAGTTCCTTCAATCCTCACTGTAGACTTCCCAATTTTATACAAACTTATTAATGGTGCCATTATTTCTCTATAATTTTTAATTCTAACCTCTATTTAAGCTCTGTTGATGTATTGGTAAATTAATACTTGGTCCAATCTTCTGATTTCGAGATTTCTCCCATTTAATCTTTTCCTCTACTTCAGTGAGGTCCTCAGCATCTTTGATTAGTAAATCAAATATTTACTCTACTTACTGGCACATTCATAAATTCATTTTCAAGTATCTAGACATACAGTGTCTAGCACGACTGACACTGTGCATATCTTTTTGGTGATAATTTCATGCATATAGGTATCAGGGTTTTCAGTGTGTAAGCAGTTCAGTTTGTCAATATGGAAGGCACCGGATCTCCTTCCTTTTTTTGATGTAAAGAAGCAAAATCAATGCTGAGTTTGGGTTAGAGCTATAGTGGAAGCAACTAGCCTTTTCTGACCTACACATGCTGAATCTTCATAAGCATGCAGTTTAATAGAAAGATATTTTTCTTTATCAAAGGCATAGTGTTTATTCCATGCAGTATTTGATGTTACATCTTCAAGCCACCTGAAGACTTCACAGAAGTCTTCAGGTTGCTTGTGATTTTTGATGATATATTGTTATCCAGTACCCACAGTGCTTATATAATATACTTAAGTTGCTAGTGACAGCTGTATTTATGAGCAACTGGTCAGGTCAACTGCCCCTTGTGATACATTTGTGCTTGGACTATCTGAAAAACAATGTCTGCCTTGATGTACTGTTATCATTTCTTGGAAGTTATATTATTATCTTCTAGATATTTTTTTTCTTATGCCATCAACTGGGCATTTGTCTTCAGTTCAGTTGTGGAAGCATCAGGTTTCGAGTTTTATGGCCAAATGGGGACTAGGGTTCATAAGCATTCTGAAGTGCTCACTGTTCTAGATTTGTCTCAGCAGTTGCATCCTCAAGTAGTTTGTTCTGGGATCACATCAATTCAGTGCATGTTATAATTAGGTGTATTACAATTCACTAGACAAAAATTGAAACTGAGTATGACATGCTGAAAAACATAGTATGGTATTCAGTCAAGAGGACTATCTCCATTCATTTTACTATTTCTTTTGTGACAAACACTAAAAACAGTAACATAGATGGGTTGGAGGCTGGAAAACAAGAACTTGTGACACTGGACATCAATTTTTATACATTCTAATTTTCAGGAAATAGTAGTAGTGGCATGTGATGCAAGAAAGAAAGTGTATGAGCTTATGCAGCATCAGCAAAAAAAAAAAAAAAAAAACAACATACCATTCCCTCCAAATGCCTGTCCAGTTCCTCCTTAAATTTATTCAACCTATCAACTTCCACAATGACAGATGGAAGTTTGTTCCAGCAATTAACCACCCGCTGGCGAAAGGCAAATTTCCACACATCTATTCTACATCTGTCTTTTCTTAATTTGAATTTATGCCCCCTTTGGTTCATAATCTGAACAAGTGGAAGGATCCCATCAGAATTCAGCGTGCTCAATCCATTCAAGGCCTTATACACCTCAATCAGATCACCGTGCATGTGCCTAGTCTCCAGCCACTGCAATTTGCAGAACTTAAGAAGCCTCTCTTGGTAAGAGGATGCCTTCATTCCCCTCACCAATCTTGTTACCCTTCTCTGTACACGCTCAAGTAAATCTACATCCTTCCTAAAATGAGGCCTCCAGACCTGTACACAGTACTCAAGACGTGGCCTGACCATTGCCTTATACATAGAGACAATCACCTTCTCCCTGCTAGCAAAATTCCTATATATCATTGACAAAACCCCATGACCTGCCTGGCAGCCTGTCTGCATTGCTCAGAAAACTTCATATCTGACTGCACAATTACTCCCGGGTCTTTTTCATTTTCAAATGCAGATGAAAGATTGTGTTAAGAACCAGAAGTACAGCTCAACAACTGAAATAGTGGTTTTTCCTGGGTCAACTGATATAGAGTGGGGGAGTATTACAAACAGAGAGAGAGGAAGAACAGTTTTGACAAGGTATAGTTTCATTATAAATTTATTAGAACTGCCTAATTATAGTTATTTATGCATTAAATGATTAAACAGAAACTTCTTTCAGGGAAAACAAATTTATTATTGAAAACTTAATGGTATTCATAAATAAAATAAACACTATTAAAACAATCACAAGATATGAGCCAGTACATAAAAATGAATGATAAAAGATTATATGCATGACAACTTATATTTTAATATTTATTAATTTGGACATAATACAGTAAATTTGTGAAATGCTCAGTGAATTTTAAAAGCATCCATAAAACTGACCTGTTTAATTGTGATAGCAGGCCTCCAGTCTTTTTCCTCATCCAAAAGTGACAGACAAACTGTTCCAGATGGATATACATTTGGATGAAAGAGAGGTGGTTCAAATTTACCTATAATAGTTTATATGAAACCAAAGGACTAAATAGATGAACTTGCTTATATTGTTATTTATGACACATTTCGATTCTAAATTAAAAGTGCTAATGATAAAACAAGACATTTTCAAAATTCCAATTTTGAACAATGTAGTGGATCCAGTGTATGTTGATGATTAATTCTAAACTGCAAAATTAAGTGTTGTAAAATGTTGTTCACCACTACACGGAAGAGATTAATTTTAAAAAAGAGGGATGGTGGAAATTCAATTTCGACAGCAATAGTTTGGTGCTTACTTGTTGAAACACATCCTAATCACTGTCATTCATGACAATGAGTGTTTCATGTCTATATAATCCTAAGTTACTGTTAAACTGCTTGTAGTAGGTTATGTGCGATACAATTTTTAACTGGTAAATTTTAAACAAGCTAAATATTAATTTAAATTTAGAAAGGCAATGTTATTACCAAGTTTTACAGTCTCCATTGTGGTGAACAAATGGTCTAAATAAAAACAACTAATGATTTCCATTCTTATAATCCTATGCAGTAGGGACTATGCACTTGTGCGGTGCATAGTCCCTACTGCCTGATTATGCGCCTCCGTAGCCAGGTGGGAAGGAGCAGCAGTGCGTAACACACGCTTCTTGATTAGACCGGAGTTCGAGCCCGTCACCACCAAATACGGAGGATGCGGACAGGTCAGGGAATGACCACCGCATATCCCGGAGCAATATGGCCTTAGTTGCTAATGCTCCTAAAATCCAAATAACAAACAAACAAACAATAACTGCCTGATTACTGACATGATTTTCAGGCAGATGGTCAAGCCCGGATCCGAGTTTGAGTGCTGAATCTAAACCTTGGTGGTTTGCTGCTCTCAGAGTGTTTCTCAATGACTACCAAGTGCTGAGGGATTTGAAGCTGTTGATATCTTGATGAAAGCCATTTATCTCAGGGATTTTCAATGTTTTTGGAATAATGTAAGCTGGGGAGAAATAGCCTCCCCCCCCTGTTGGCTTGGAGAGAACTATTCTGGATAGCCCAAGCCTCTTTAAACTTTCTCTGGACATCATTCACCACAGAAATTGCAGCAAGGCATTTAAAATCAGGTCAACATATGGCCTTTCTGAATTTAAATAAATACTTAGGTTTTTTAAAACTTGGCAATTCAAAATCTTATTTCATGTAAGCTCTTCCAATCACTTAATAACAAATTATTTTTTATATTTAATGCAGAGAAGTGTTTTTACCTAAAGGTGTCTATTAATGGTCATAGCTAGTTTTTAAATTCTTTTCCCACCAAAAACAGTTTAGTGGTCATATGTTCAAAAGTCAGTTTTCAAATTCTTTTAAGTGGGACCAACTTGTTATTTGGTTTTTAGGAGCATTAGCAACTAAGGCCATATTGCTTCGGGATATGCGGTGGTCATTTCCTGACCTTTCCGCATCCTCCGTATTTGGTGGTGACAGGCTTGAACCCCGGTCTAATCAAGAAGCGTGTGCTACGCACTGCTGCTCCTTCCCACCTGGCTACGGAGGCGGCCTGTGGGACCAACTGATGATGCTAAAAACTACAAATTCTAAATGGAAAGCATTTAGGGAAGTAACCATAGAAGCTTTTCAAATTTTAAACTAAGAGATACTGCTTAAGGTTTAGACAAACTGATGTCAGATGAAATAACAAAACTAGTGGCAGAGAAAAAGAAAAAAAAAAAAAGATTATGAGATGATTATAAAATACCAAGGGACACAGAAACCCAGAGTAAGTATACTCTAGCATGTTGTTATTTGGTTTTTAGGAGCATTAGCAACTAAGGCCATATTGTTCCAGGGATATGCGGTGGTCATTCCCTGACCTTTCTGCATCCTCCATATTTGGTGGTCATGGGCTCGAACCCCGGTCTAGTCAAGAAGAGTGTGCTACGCACTGCCGCTCCTGCCCACGGAGGTGCCACTCTAGCATGCATTCTAATCATTAAATGGGGGGGGGGAAGGGTATGCAAGCTAAGTCTTTGGCTAAGAATTATTTACTTATGTTAAAAGTTATAGGAAGGGAGTGAAACACCACTATGGGCTGCTAGCCCATAGTGGTGTTTCACACAATATGGCATAACTATTGATGACTGTGTTGAAACTACTCACAAAGTGAATACTTAAGTGTTTAAGGAAGGCACTGAATAGGTTGAGCAGACTAAATGCTGATGGCATCCTTACCCTTTCCCAGACAATCCACTTAAAGAGAAATAAATTTAAATTAAAAAAAGAATAGCGTGTGGAAATTTTAATCTATGACTTTCTTTTCCCCCCATACATTCTGTATAGAAAAGAGAAATAATTGCTGGATTTCTATTTGTCCGATTTTAATGAAATTTGAATGGCTCGATAAATATCTCTAAAAGGCACAACACCATATTCATGATATACATAACAATATACGCAAAGTGTGCACACCATCCAAAGCTAACAATCTGCATTAAATATAGTTTTAATCTGAGAATTTTTTTTTCCATTACAAACTATAGAAAAAAAATTCCCAGATTTCTATTTGTCTGATTTTAATGGAAATTGGAATGGTTTGACAAATATTTCTAAAAGGCCTAAATATAAAATTTCATGAAAATCCATCCACCAGGAGTCCAGTTATGTGGACAGATAGACATAATGAAGACAATAGGCACATATTAATACATATTTGTGTGTACGCAGCACAGTGATGGATCCAGAAAAAAAAATAAAATAACAGGAGGGGTACCATTTTGTGCACTAGATGTTGATCACATTAACAGTGTTGCTGACTGTAGTCAGTTGAAAATAGCTGAGCCACAATGGAAAAATAGATAAAACCCTATGTTAACAATGAAAAAAAAAATATATTTTTTTATAGCTAAAGGGAATTTAAATGATTGGTGTATATTTCCCAAAAAACAACAGGGGAGGGGCATGTTTCCCGATGCCCCTACCCCAAATCCGCCACAGTGTGTGTGTACGCATACCTAATAAGCTCATTAGGTATATGAATACCTAATAAGCTCATTCAACTTGAAACAAGTTTGTCAATTATTATGCTTTCTATGGAGTCAACTATAGTTTCAGCAGTTCCTTTTTGAATGCAGAAAGGTTTAGTGCTGGTTCTGAAAGTTTATATGATTGGTCATTCCCATATTTCTTCCAAAGGGCTGTGGGATCCTCATTACACAGTAGGATACAAAATATAAATAAATATATATTAAAAAAAAACAATTAAGAAATACAAATAATTCATAGATTTTTAATATATTGGTACAAATATATATATTTGTATTAAAACAAATTATACATTATGAATCAAAAGCTAAAATTTATGTGATAGATATATTCATAATGAATCATATCGTTAATTCATCACTGCAGTTTATTAAAGTAACAGTCTTTCTATGTTATAGATAAAAATGTTACACTATTATATAAAGTACATGATTTATTTTGAAAAACTCTCTCACTAGCAATTATTTCTGGTTTCACAAGGGTGAACAAGCACAGTTGTCAGATATATCACCACCATGTGCATGATTAGAGATTTAGGAGGGGGAAAAAAAAAGAAAAAAGATAGTTTAAAATTCCATGTGGGTGTGTAATATATTAAGATTCAGTCTAGCAAAATATAGTTAATATTGCTGATTAATGATACATGGCTAATTATGAAGCAATAAGGTAACAATATATTGTTAAGGATGTTACAGTGTTAAAAAAAGCAATGCACTAGTTGTTAGGAAAAGGCTTGATACATGGCTAATTATAAAGCATTAAGGAAAAAAATATTATAAAGAAAGATAAGGATATTGTAGTATTAACAAAATTACTGCAATAGTTATTAGGAAAACAAATGATTATATGCACATTGCAAATACTACTTGTTTTGGAGTTGAAGATGAGAAGTAGTCAGATAATAAAGGATTAAAGCACTGTAGCTTAAATAAATCCAAAGTTTTTTTGAGCAGAAGTTATGTTTTTAATCAAGTTGTTTTATAGATGGAACTCCTTGTCTAATTTCCACTCATAAGATAAAGTTACAGATATGTGCATGCTTATTACTTATAAAGTTTGACAGAAAAGGTCACTATTATTTGAATTCCTCAGCAAGGTAGCTGAAGACCTTGGTGAAAATGGGAGAAATTCATTCTGTTAAAAGTATTTAACAGAAAGAATTATTGTTGCTTATTGCTAATTTTGTTTAGATAACTAAGGAAATTACACTAAGTTGATATGGGGGTTTGATGGCGCATAGGCTACTTTGGCCATAATGCATTACACTAAGAGAATGAAATAATGCTTTATGTACAGTCCGTACTTGTTAATAGAAGACACTGTTTTCACAGACTGAATACACTTGAACTGAAGGGGATAAGAAGATATTTTCTGATGCTATCAAGGCACTGTTAAGTGGTTAGTGAATTACTAGTTTGGAGGAAACACCCAACATAATAATTTAATAGCAGCCAAAAGCAGAAATGGAATTGAGAAGGGGGGGGGGATTAAAAGATTTTTCTGGGGTCTTCATGGGACATGTAGGCAGACGCTTACTTGCTGATACACTAATACTGGGAGCAGTATTAGTGACCTCCAAGAAATGTTCTTTAGAAAAATATCACAAAGGCATTCAAAATTGATTCTTATAACTGAACATACAGTACAGTAACAATGAAAGTGTACTGCATTTTAATAATTTGAATTTTTTTTTTTTTTTTTTAAATTTTATTCTATAAAGTGGCTGATTCTACTAACTGGTCATCGTGTTAACTGGCACCTACTTATTTCACTTCATGACAGGTTTACGATTGTCTCCAACCAGACCACATAGCCCTTCCCCTCAAGCCAATAGCAACATTTGTAAATGTGTTGGCTATGTGTGTTGTTTTTTCATCCTTTAGTTGAAGTGATTTGTGTTGTGCTTTAATCAATACATTAGTTTTAATCAATAGGTACAATTTACATTATAAAAAATCACCTTTTAGAGAGATAAATAGCTTAGTTATATAGTGAAAACTTCAACTTCTGAAGTCTTGGAATGAATTACCAAATAAACAGTGTTATTGGGTTCACATTATATTTTCACAATATGATGGTGTCTCCAGAATGGATTAATATCGTAAAGCGGAGGGGGGGGGGGGGGGGGGGTGTTCCACTGTAATGAGGTTTTTTTTTAAACTCCCGATTTGAATTTTGTCAATAATTTCACTTTAATGTTGAGCAATAAAATTAATATTTAAAAGCACTTATGTAAAATATTTTCATTTTTACAAATTCCATGAAGAAACCTCCACAGAGTTCATCCATTAGAGAATTTACTCCAAGAGTCCACATACATTCAAACTCGCCTCAAAAGGTAAAATCAACAAAATGTTGAAACAACAGTAATATCAGAAGCATGGAATCACACTGAAGAACCTGAATACGTGTACAACGAAATGGGGAATGGCTAGTCAAGAAGTAGATTCCAAAACATCTGCGAAACCATGTATAAACTTCCATTATAGTGCTTTGGAGGAGCCTAACCTTAAAAAGCACAACATTCGAAAAAATGGAATTTTTTTGGGGTTATTTTTCATTATTTCATCAATATTTTGGAAGATTATATTGATTTTGACTTTAAAAGTAGTGTTTATGAAGCAAGTTGGGAAAAACCTATACCCCTGATGTACTGCACTTGCTTTTTTTTTGGCACCTTTAACTATTTTTTTTTCCATAACAATAAAAACATTTTATAAAACTAAATTAAACATATCTTGAGCATTATAGATGTGATAAATGTGGTATTAGCATTATAATAAAATAATGCTGTCATTAATGAAATTTAGTGATTCCAAGTTGAAAACACAGAGAGAGAGAGATTCAAAAATTCCTGTGCTAGACACAGACTAGCTTACACTCCCATGTAACTGCAGCCTGGTTAAAAAATTATAATACAAAGAGTCATTGGACTTCTGGCAGGTTAGATTCCAGAAAAAAAAAAAAAAAAAAAAAAGTAGAAACAAAGATATAACAGAAAGTTATATTCCCAATCAAGGTGCAATATGCAATTTCTTAAAGATATGAATATAAATAGCATATTTAATCAACTATCACTCATATATAAATTATGTTAACTCTGGTCATAACTATCATCATTATAATCACTTTGATAATCTACTCTCAAATGTGTTATCACTTTTTTTATACATTTAACTGTAAATCTAAATATAAACTGTTTGTTTCAGTGGGCACATTTTTTTTTCTGTGTTTATATTAATTTTAGAAAGAATAAAGTGACATTTAAGGAAAGACAAAAATGCAACAGAACATTTTACATACATTTTGGGGGTGTTGAGGGATAATCATCTTTGAATATCATTCTTAATTTGTAAAGTCCACCTTCCCAGGGTGTCTGGAATAAACCAAGATATGATTTTATGAATAAAATTCATGTAACAGTAGCAATAATTATGATCTTAATTATTGAGTGCATGGAGATAAGACATTCATGAAGTAAGAAAAACTGTCATATTTGCTGTAAATAACATGCAATTGGTAAATACATTTGGAATGAGTGGCCAACATGTGCCAAGTGGCATTTAAAAAAAAAAAAATCTTTGAAAAAAAATTTTTTTTTTTATCCAATAACCATTGCAATTATGAGCATATTTCATGTATAATAATAGGTCCTGCATGCATTTTTTACTGAACCGACAACCTGAATGAAAAGATGCCATTTCAAACACACTGATTGCTCAAGTTGTAAGGCTAATATCATGTGCATCATTCTCAAAGTGGTGCTATGCCCCCTCACCCAAATGGTTGTTTAGGTGCTTGTTGGCACCTCACTGGTGGGGGGGGCTGAGCATCCCATCAGTAGAGAAGCTGACAATCCCAGTGATGATTTAGCTCACAAAATGAGATGCCAAAGCAGTAAGAAAATGAAGTTTTAAGTTTTGGCTATTAACTGTTTTATGCTTGTTTTGTTCTATTTTTCTTATTATCTAATAAATGGGCACAGTTGTGTTACAGACAAAATTGTTATCTACAGACAAGATTAGAACAATTAATAACTTGAACTCGTTAGCTTATTTTTAAAATGTTTACAGTACTGATCACCAATGGATAAAAAAATTGACTGATATATTCTGAAAATATTCATTGAATCACAGGAACTATGACAGTATTTATGTATATTATTACTATGGTGACAGAGAGCAAAACGGAAAGAAAGGAAAATAACAAGTTGCAGCTAAAATATGTTTAATGTTAAACATATTTTCTCAGCACAGCGTGAACCCTGTCAACCAGCACCTGGACCCAGTCTAGTTCTGCAGATGAGAGGCACACTGAGTTTACCAGGGTTGTTGTTGTTATTTGGTTTTTAGGAGCATTAGCAACTAAGGCCATATTGCTCCGGGGATATGCAGTGGTCATTCCCTGACCTTTCCGCATCCTCTGCATTTGGTGGCTCACGGGCTCAAACCCTGGTCCAATCGAGAAGCATGTGCTAAGCACTGCTGCTCCTGCTCACCTGGCTATGGAGGTGCCAATTACTAGAGTCAAGACAGATCTTGCGAGGTGTGGCTACCCCACCAGTACCCTAGATAGGTGCGACCTACAGGACCATTCACAGTAATGACTCTGCCACGACTGCCTTTATCCCATTCTACCGAAACCTATCACAACAGATTTCTAGTCCTAAAGTCTCATGGGATAAAGTGCCTACAGCTCCCAGGCAGGAAGTTGCGATCCCTTGTCTCCAGAGTTAAAACATCGGTTTCCCCCTTGCTGCAGAGTGGATTAGTCTAGCGTATTTCCTGCCATAACTGCACTAGTTGCTACGTTGGGGAAACTGACAGGAGGCTTAGCAATCGCATTTCTGAGCATGAAAGAGCTATCCGTTTAGCAGACGTGGAACACTCAGCCATTGCCGAGCACTGCTGGTCGACCTAGCAAGACATTGACCCACACCGCGATGTCATGATTATCGATCGGTCCCATCATTACAGTCGCTGCGCCTGGTTGAAATCACTGCATATCTCGTGCTATAACGATTCTTTTAACAGAAACAGAGGATGTTGTGTTGTGTCCATCCCATTACTGAGGCAACCATCCTCATGGCTGACAAACGTTGGCATTTACAATGTTCCCATGCATCACAGCCACAAGCTTTGCCTTCTAACAGCTAATTGTCGAATACCCGCAGTTCACCATACATGACTGCCATTACACGCACGTAGGCTTTATACTTCTAGATTAACTGTTGAAACTTATGAAAGGCACCATACTGTCCGAAAGCTCTGTATTACTTTTCTGTACGTATTTTAGCATCAAACATATTTTAGCTGCACCTTGTTATTTTCTTTTTGTTTTGCTGTGTCACGTAGTAATAATATATATAATGAATCCAGAGCACATAGGCCTTTCACTTATATAACAGTATTTGTAACATTTTAATAAAAAAAAAATAATAAATAAATAATTACTACTGCTGTGAATATATTTCACATACATCATATGTACATAATATAACTGACTAGGAAAAACAATTTAAGCAGAAAACTAATTTCTGTTATAGGTGTTTAAACTGTTTATGTAAAAATAAAGTTTAGTCTGAAGAACAAAAATTAAGTAGTTGTTAAAAACATATAAATTAACTTTCATGAATGAATGTCTTATTACTGAAGAAAGAAAAAAAAGTTTGGAAATCTTCATGTAGCATTATGAGCATTTCAATTTTCAGTAGGAAACAATTGTACATATCTATTTAGATCACGAAAGTCAAGTTTTTTTTTTTAAAATAACAACTATGACATTTTATCTTTGACATTTGTATATCATTTCTCATCGAGGAGAGAGAAAAAAAAAATGCAATCTTATCGAAACTGATTTTATCAGAATTTTGTACAATAATATATATACATATATATAAGAAAAAAGAAATAATAAAATCAGATAATCTTATTTAGCTCTGAAAAATTTAGTTGGAACCATTAGCCTACCGATGAAGAGTATTTGAAAAGTTTCTGGTCTACCACAGAAAGAACAAAGAAATCTAAAAATGAGTCAAATTTTATTCAACACAATCACTGCAAAGAGCTTGTCCAATTCATCCTCTCCCTCTTCTGATGTGCATTAAAAAACTCTTTTGGTATCCATTTCACTGAAATTTGTTTCTTGGTCTTTGATATGTTTATTATCCATGCCAGGGTTTCCCAAACTTTTTCAAGCGCAGACCAGTGTTTGCAGATTTTTTTTTCATGGCCCACCTATAACTATAAATTAATGAATTTTCAATTATTATACTCATAGGTTCAGGAAATAATGACACTACCAATAGGACATTTAACATACCAGTAATAATGCAATTAGGTATTCATTTCTTTGTTTATTATCAAAAGTTTACATAAAATTGACATCTTTTTGAGTCTGTTTTTGGTAAAATAAATATTTATTTAACGAGTATTTTTAGTATATTTTCATTTCTTCAGGAAATTTTCTTATAGTTTTATGTAGGTATATTTCATATAAGTTGTTCGCGGACCGGTACCAGGCCGCAGACCACATTTTGGGAAACCCTGGTCTATGCAATGTATTGTACGATCAATTTTTAGCAAGCCAGTTTTTGATGGCACTGTATTATGTCTAAAACAAAAAAAAAAAAAAAAAACAACTTTTGGACAAATACATACATCATTTTTGCATTAACTCTTTTTTTTTCCCACATTAATATGAAAATTAAACTTGAGAACAACTGAAAATGTGTGAATTTAGAATGCAATTAGTTAGATTACTAATTTTAGATTACAGTAATACCCCGACTTACGCTACCCCGACTTACGCGAACTCGGAGTTACGCGGTTCTTGATTTTTTCGTTTGGCAACGCTGCCGCCCACTATCTTCAAGGTCGTTTTTCATATGTTATCGATATACGGTGCGACGGCAGAGAATGAGAGCGAAAGATGAACAAAATTCAACTTTGCTGCTTTTATGTTTTTTTATATCAGTGAAGGGGAAACACATTTCACCATAATAATAACGTAAAAACCAACACAATTCCAGCTATTGGTATAATCGCAAATGCAATTAGATCGAGTTTATAACAGATTTCACTAGCAGAAACGCAACTGGATTTTTATTGTTTTATGGTAGTAACCCCTAGAAATGTGAGGTGTTAATAGCGTATCTCTGCCTTTATGGTGTTGTTTATTCAGTTGCTACATGCGCGCAGCTTTGTTTATGCATATCAAGCGTGCCTCCTCGTTTTGTAATTGTGCTTTATTCCCTAAAAATGAGTAAAATACTTAATTAAAAGGTGTGAAAAGGAAGCGTCCTGGTGAAGACACTGCAGATTCAGAGAGAAAAAGAAAAGCAATTATCGATAAACAGAGGCGGACTGGGTCAAAAATTCTTACCCAGGAAAATTTATAGTGGCCTCATACTATGGTTTATGGCCAAAATCACACTGGCCCACCGGGGTTTCCCCGGTAAGGCTTATGGCCAGTCCGCCTCTGTCGATAGAGAAAAAATATGAAATTGTGAAACGCTTTGAGCGAAATGAAAGACCATGTGATATTGCACGTGCTACAGGCCTAAATGAGGCAACGGCGAAAAGCACATGGAACGAAGAACGCGTTATAGCTACAAAGCAAGGAATAAAAAAAATTTATTAGCTTGCTACGAAGAAATTCTGCGTGAAAAAAAGAACGCGCTGTGTCGTCAGACGAATTTGTTAGATTTTATGAAGCCATCGACATCGAAATAACTTTTTAACGTAAGTCATTTGTTTTTTTAATACATATTTTGTATTAATATGTATAAAGAACTGCAATTTTATTAATATTTTTCTTCTAAACTAGTGTTTTTGTTAGTCCTTGGTCCCAATTAAGCAAAATTTATATGCAAAGTTGTACCCCGACTTACGCGAATTCGACTTACGCGATTTTCGTCGGACCCACCTATCGCGTAACTTCGGGGTATTACTGTATTATTATTTTTTTAAGTTTTTAAAATAGAAATTTTTATATAAACAGTACTTCGTAAAATTCAAGCTGAACACAAACATACCCCCTTTTTTCCAGGAATAGCACATTCCCAGTTCATGAGATTCAAAGTACCATCATTATTTTTTGTTGGGCGGGCAACAAATCCCTAGAATGAAAAGAAGTTTAATAATTAATGCATGAAGACTGATTTGCTTCTTTTAAAAAAAAAAAGAAGCAAATATCAGTATCCTTATTTTGAATAACAAATATATAATTCTTAGATGCATATATCAGTAATTAAATGCATTGAAATCTGAAGGTGATCCTAGTTTATTTTTCAAATGTACTACTTGCTTTAGTCAAGTCTCAAATTGTTCTTTAAACCTGATTGAGAATATTTTTTGGCATGACTACATAAGGAATATGGGGAAGAAATAGACCATTTTTAATTTAGCTTTCATTTACTTCCATACATTTTGGGCACCTTTTTTAAATTAAAATGTATGGAAGTAAATATTGACAATCTGGCTATTTGTAATTACAGATCTGTGATATTTAAATTTGATTTGATTACTGAATGTTTTAATTCTTTTGTTAGGCATAACTTCAGATCTCTCAAATTAATATTTTACTAACTGGGATCTTTAACTATTTGAAACAGTGAAGAAAATTCTATTTAATATTTGTGATACAGTGTTCAGATATACAACTAACTAAATACAATAAACTTGTGACTTAATTAATCTTGACAACAACAACATTACATGAAATTACTACTAAGGGTTTACTAAATAAACTCTACCACATGTAAAACCACAGCAGTTTTAACAAGCTATGCCTCTCTCTCTAGTGGCATAGCTTGTTATCACCCACAGCACAGTGTCTTCCAAGATCAAGTTATAAACTTATCCTAAACCCAGGCCTGAAGAGAGATTTCCACATTGAATCCAAAATGAAGCAGATTTATTTAGTTGTTTGAACTGTTTGGTCTACTGTAATAATTAATGTAATGACAGCCTCATTATTATATTAACACCATATTTATAATACTCAAGATACACTGTGCTGCCACCTTATTAGGTACACTTATCTAGTAACATATTGAGCCTCCTTTAGCCTTCAAAACAGCCTGAATTCATCTAGGCATGCTGAAAACATAGTGCAGGAATGGAGTACCATGCAGACATGACAGTGTCACACAGTTTCTTGAGACTGGATGGAGGAGGTGTAGGCCTGCAGCGAACAGCCCTTTCCAGCTCATCCCAAAGATGTTCAATAGGACTGAGCAGGCCACTGCAGCAAAGAAAAGTCATTGTCATGTTTCTGGAACCATTCCATAGTGATTCGGGCTTTGTGCACCAGCACATTATCCTGCTGGAAGTAACCACCTGACTGATGATAAACTGTCAACATGAACAGATGCACTTGGTCAGCAACAATGTGGCATTCAGACATGAATCTATGGGTATCAATGGACCCAATGTGTGCCAAGAAAACATTCCCCACACCATAATGCTGCCCCCACCACCTTGCACAGTAGTCTTCAGACATGATGGGTCCATGGATTCATGTTGTTTTCACCAAATTCTGAGCCTTCCATCAACATGATGCACCAGGAACTTCGACTCGTCAGACCAAGCAACTGTTTTCCGATCCTCGATAGTTCAGTGCTGGTGTTGCTGTGCCTACAGGAGGCATGCTCTTTTGTTCTTCATTGATAACAAAAAAGGTATGCGATGTGGCCGTCGGCTGTTGTAGCCCATTCACGACAAAGTGCGACTAGTGGTCCGTTTAGATATTTTGTTCTGCACACCAAGGTTGTATTCTGACGTGATATGCAACATTGTGGCCCGTCTGTCTGCTTGCACAATTCTAGCTATCCTCCTCTGACCTCTCTCATCAACAAGTGATTTTCTTCCACAGGAGTGCTGTTGAGAGGATGTTTTCTGTTCATTGCACCATTCTCAATACACCCTTGAAACTGTGGTGCATGAAAAGTTCAGGAGAACTGCCGTTTCAGAGATGCTTTGTCCAGCACGTCTTGCTGTTTGTTTTGTTTTTGGTTTTTAGGAGCATTAGCAACTAAGGCCATATTTCTCCGGGAATATGCGGTGGTCATTCCCCGACCTTTCCGCATCCTCCGTATTTGGTGGTGATGGGCTCGAACCCCGGTCTAATCAAGAAGCGTGCCAGCACGTCTTGCACCTCCTACCAATGTGCCACATTCGAAGTCTGTTATATCACGCCTTTTCCCCAATTCTTGCTACAGTTTGTATGCTTAACTAATACTAGAAAGGTTGTTCTGTTGCAATTATATCCACAACTGTGGTCATGTGACTTGCAACGTTGTGGGACAAACCATTTGTGTACACAGCAGGGGGTATACAGTAATACCTAACAAAGTGGCAGTACAGTGTATGTTTAGTTTAATTTAATAATAAAATATTTTCAAAATTCACTATTTTTAATATTACGCAAAAAAAAAAAAAAGTTGAAAAACACAGTAGTGCAATTAAGTGTGCAGGTTTTCAATTTATATATAAATAATTGCTTCAAAAACACTCAGCAGGGAAAAAATCAATGTTATCTACAAAAACATTAGCATTACTAGTGGCATATGATGCAAGAAAGCAAGCTTAAACAGCATCAGCCAAAAAAAAAAAAACACCTTCACATTTCACTCATCCATTCCCTAAAATAGGGTCTAGTTCTTCATTAAATTTACATAAGCCAATGTTTCTCAACTTGTGTGCCACGAGTATGCTTCAAGTGTGCCGCAGAAAATGCAAATTGAAAAAAAAAAAAAAATAATAATAATAAAATAAAATAAATAAATAATAATAATAAATCAAGTTTTGTATTAAAAATTAATGCAAACAAAAAAATGCCTTTCAGCTGTCAACGTGATGTCGTGTTCTTTCAATGAATTTCTTTTAAATTTCATATAATTCATGTATGTTAAAAAAAAAGATATTAAAAAGGCATTTAAAACAAATAAGTGCATTATTAAATATACCCGACAGAAATAACTTCCCGTTTGTACTATACTCATATAGTACAATCACTACTATATGAGTATAGTAATGATTGTAGTAAGCGGTGTGCCACAAAATTTTAGCATCTTTAAGTGTCACAGCAACAAAAAGGTTGAGAAACACTGAATTTTAAGCTATCAACTTCACAACAACATATGGAAGTTTTTTTCCCCAGCAACAAACCACTTGTTAGCTAAAGGCAAACGTCTGCACATCAATTCCACAACCATCCACCCTCAATTTGAATTTATGTCACCTCACATGTGTAGTTTAGAAAGAAGAAGAATCCCATCGGCACTGATGCTTTCTCAATCCAGTCAAAGCCTTAAACACCTCAATCAGATCACCTCACAGGTGCCTAAGTCTCCAGATGCTGCAAGTTGCAGAACTGAAGCCTTTCATGGTAAGAATATCCTTTTGCTCCCTTTACCAATCTGTTGCCCTTCTCTGCACCCATGCTAGCAGTTTCTACATCCTTCCTAAAATGAGGCCCCCAGACCTGCATGCAGTACTCAAGATGTGGCCCACTTCTTGAGTACTGCCTTATACATTGGGATAACACCTCCTTATCCCTGCTAGCAAATTTGTTGTATATCATTGATAAAACCCATTGTGCTGTTCTGGCAGCCTGTCTGTGCTGCTCAGAGAACTTCGTATCTGACTGCACAATTAACCACAGGTCTTTTTCATTTTCCAATACCCTGAGTGTAATACCACACAATTGGCATGTTACTCTGGGGTTACTGTCACCTATATACAGTACTTTGCATTTGTCAACGTTAAACTTCAATTGCCACTTCTCAGTCCATTTACCTAACTTTTCTAGATGCAATTGCAGTAGCATACTGTCATTAACCTCCCTGCCAATCTTCATATCATCTGGAAACTTGGATTTAAGCCAGATATGCATTTATTGTATTTATCAATATCATTGATAAATACAGAAAACAAAAATGGGCTCAACATCAAACAAATCCTGTAGAATCCACCAATAACATTAGTCGATGAAGAGCACGGGGATCTCGCTTATAATGCTTTCCCACTTAGTCCTCTTTAGAGTGGGTTCCCAAGAAATAGAATAATGCAAGTTTACTGTATTCCCAATGAGATAACATCCAAAGGAAAAATGTGACAGTACCCAATTTTAACTCGGTGGTGGCAACTCAAGCAAAAATGGTGGTAGGTCACCTGACAAAGTGCCTAACTTCCTTTTTAATTTCTGGATTTTTTTTATTTTTTATTCTGCTTGAACAATGCCAATATTTCATCATTTCTTAATGGATACTTATTGTATGCACTTCAAGTTTAAAAAAAAAATGCTCTTTTTATACCTTTTATTCAAATATTTATTTCAAGTTGGAATGCTTCACACTGTGCATATCTTTTTAAACTACATACCTTGCTTCCTGCAATATAGTGGCCATCTTGAGGGAATAATGGGTTTAATGTTCCTTTCTTTACTATGTGAAAACAATAATAAATCTTGCAAAAACAACAACTCTGGGTAAGCTTGTAGAGGTTTACTGAACCAGTGGGAGAATAAACATAAGTAACCTTTAAAAACTATACACAAACACTGCACCCGTAAGTAGTATCATGCCAGCTCTTCAAGCAGAAAGCCAAACAGTTCTAGTCAGTGGCAGGTCACCTGACAGGTTCTTGCATGCAATTTCTATACAAACACCATATAAAATTACTTCAGAAACTACTGAATTGAAAGTTTGACTGTATTTAGGAAAGCAGAAATAATTTCAGATTTTTAATCATTAATGACTAACATGGCACATACGATGATTAAATGACATCTACAGCATTCCAATGAAGTGAACCAATCAAACTTGAATAATACATAATTTCCAGATTTTAAATATAATATGGAAGTATTTATTTAGTTTTAAAATCAAGAATTATAAATAAATAAAAAACTTTTTAAAT
This sequence comes from Mastigoproctus giganteus, assembly GCF_048544385.1. Classification (NCBI taxonomy): domain Eukaryota; kingdom Metazoa; phylum Arthropoda; class Arachnida; order Uropygi; family Thelyphonidae; genus Mastigoproctus; species Mastigoproctus giganteus. The sequence continues at coordinate 21,955,398 of NC_143580.1, forward strand.
ACTGATGGAATTCTCATGAATATACAAAATACATTTTCCCATATATTAGTAGTAGCAAATTATGCAAGGAAGCAAGCTAATACAGCATTACAAAAAAAAAAAAAAAAACACTACCCATATCATTTGTCCATCCCCTCTAATATTTTATCTAATACTTCTTTGAAATTTATCCATACTACCCACTTCCATGCCAACTGATGAAATTTTGTTCCAACAATCAATTACTCTCTGGCTGAAAGTAAATTTTCAAATCTATTGTCAAGCATAACTTCATAATACAGTTAAACTAAAATAAAAAAAAAAAAAGTTACTTACAAAAGGATGATCTTTACGCCATGATTTTCTCTCTTCAGCAAGGCGAGCAATGGCAATTCCAGACATTGTAGTAGAGCCCTGAAAAGTATACATCATACAAAAAAAAAAAAAAAAAAGTGGATGGCTTTATTTAATACTTAAAATGCCCTATACAGTAAATGTTTTTTATATTACACTACCCTTCAAGAAAAAAAAAAAAAAAGAATTCTTTAAACTAATAATTTATCTTAATTTAAATATTGATGATAATTACATCTACTAAAAGTCCTTACCTTTGGATTTACTGTACTAGTCTTTTTTTGTGAACAATTATTACCTATAGGTCTCTCCAATCTTACTTTAATCCTGACACAAACAAATAGATTGAGTTAAAAATACAGTGGTGCTTCTGAAACTTACAAACCAGTTTTTCCAAATACATGCATTTGTTTATGTCAGGGTTAAGGTAAAAGTGAGCAGACTAAGTTGTAAACAGCTGGTTCAAATGTTGTTTTGTGTGTAAATAATTTGAATGCAATGGTGCAACATACTTCAAAATGAGAATTTAAAACTTTTTATGTTGTGAGCATTAAATTTAAAAAAAAAAAAAAAAACTTCTACAATTTAACAATTAGTAGTAGAAACATTTAACATAGAAACAGTCAAGAGTGAAAAAAAAAAAAAAAAAAAGACAATCATAACAAATGATCTTTATTTAATGAGGTAAACCAGCTTAGATCAGTGTAAAGTGTTACTCCCCCCTCTCCCTAGGTAGTGACACAAGTTGTTACTGTATCTTCAACAAGTACAAAAAAAAAAAAAAAACTTAATACCCTGTAGAGAAATACCCACCATGACTGGATTAGCTCAGGGGCTGCATACAGCCCATTTCTTCATTAAGAAACCAAGCAGCGTAGGCTATTTTAAGTGTTACATTCCTATCTCCATCTTATAATTTGGTATATTACAAAATACAGATTCACAATAAGTTTCAAAAATGTTAATTTTTAGCAATATTTGATTTTTCTAAATTGTTCTCTTGTGATATTTTATATATATTCCTTGATATTTAACAATATTATTGTAACCATATAATAGGAATGTTAGTGTCATGCAATAATAGTATTCCATTTTCAGTTTAATTATTATAAGTAAAGAATTAAACTATAAATGTCATCACACATTTCTGAGTTCATTTCACAAATATACATAGTCTCAATTCTAATCTGAATGATATCCATTTCCACTTGCAGTCTGCCAAACCCCATGCACTTTTTCTGACAGAATCTCAGTTATCAGTTGATTCAACTACTGCTCATCTCATTTGCCCAAATTATTCGCGGTATGATTCCTTTTGCCTCAAAGGTGGTACCTGTGCATATGTCGGTTCCAATATTCCCTGTCAGAGACTTGGCAATTTGGAATCTCCTCTTTTCAATCTTCTCTGGCTTAATCTCTCTTCCTCATTCTGTCAAATTCATCTGTTGTCTCTACTGTTCTCCCAACTCCACTAATCACTTGGAGCTCTTCAACTTCCTCTCTTTGCAACTTGACTTTCTCCAGTCCAACTTTCCTAACAGTGAGGTAATTTTCCTTGGTGATTTTAATGTTCACAACTCCAGCAGGCTTCCGTTTTCTACTCACACCGACCCAGCTGGTCAAGATGCTGAGGCTTTTGCAATTACTAATGACCTTGCACAGATTGTTCATTTACCTATAACAATACCGGACAATCCCAACCATACATCCAACACACTTGATCTTTTTCTCATAAACAACCCTTCTAAGTACACGGTCAAAGTGAGAGGTCCTTTAGATACCTCAGATCACAACTTGGTGATTGTCTCTTCTCCAATGGAGCCTTTATCTCATGGCTCTTCCCAACCTCATATTGTTTGGCATTACAAGAATGCAAAATGGGATGACCTGCGAGATTTTTCTTCTTTTCCTTGGTTGGATTAGTTTCAAAATTTCTGATGTCAATGCTTGCTCTAATTGTGTCAGTGAAATTATTCTTGTAGGAATGGAATCTTTTATCCCACATTCTACTTTAAAATCTCTTCCTTTATCTCAACCTTGGTTTTCCAATAAATGTGCTAAGGCTATTCAGGAGAAGAATGTTGCATATCGTAATTGGCTTGTTTCCAAATCTTCAGTTTCATTTCTGCCTACACCAAAGCTCGCAACAATTGTAAAGCAGTTATTATTCAGTCCAAACTAGATTTTGAACAGGGTAGGAGTAGAAAACTTGCTTTTTTGCCCAAATCTCTTGCCAAAGTTATTGGCTGCAACTTTTGCCCATCTCTGCTCCCACCTCTGTCAAAACCAGATGGTTCTGTTGTCACCAAGGATAAAGTTGACCTACTAGCATCCCATTTTTCTTCCAACTCATGTATTAATGATCTTGGCAAAACACCTCCACCACTCCCAAAACGCTCCATTCAATGCCTCCTGTGGTCTTCCATCAAAAGGAAGTCAGAAGGATTTTGATGAATCTTGATGCTAAGAAAGCTCCAGGTCCTGATGGTATTTCTCCACTTGTTCTCAAAACCTGCACTCCTGAACTTACTCCTGTTCTTTGCCACCTGTTTCACTTTCTTATTCCAAAAGGTGTTTTTCCTTCTACTTGAAAATTTGCTCATATCCAACCAGTTCCTAAAAAGGGTGACAAATCCCTCCCATCCAATTATTGTTCCATTGCAATTACTTCTACTCTTTCTAAAGTGATGGAAAAATCAATTAACTTCCAACTCTTAAAACTACCTAGAAAACTTCTGTCTCGTCAATGATCGTCAGTATGGATTCCATCGGTGTCAATCCACTGGTGATATTCTGGCTTATGTTACTCATTTATGACAAATTCAATAGAAAAGTTCGGTGAAACACAAGCAGTTGCCCTTGACATCTCAAAGGTTTTTGATCGTGTTTGACATAAAGGTCTTCTAAACAAGCTTCCATTTTATGGTTTACCAACTTTTTTTTGTAATTGGTTATTCAGTTTTCTCTCTGATCGCTCACTGAGGATGATGGTAGATGGCTCTCTGACTTCTAACTTCTCCACTAATGCTGGTGTCCCCCAAGGTTCAGTTCTTTCTGGCACTCTTTTCCTCTTGTATATTAATGACCTTCTTCCATTGACTGAAATCCTATTGATAGTTTTGCCAATGATAGCACATTGCATTCCACTTTCCACTTGGAGAAGGCTTGCCCTGCTCAATCAGCTTCAACTTCTCGAATATCCACTATCAATTCCTTAAATGCCGATTTCCAGGTAATTCTCCAGTAGGACAAAGACAACTTAGTTGATTTCAATCCTTCTAAAACTCAGTCTTGTCTTATGTCTCCCAAAAAGGATTCTTCTGCTCCTATGCTTATCTTTGGTGACACTCCGATTCCTAGGCAAGTTGATATATGTCATTTGGGGAATACCTTGACTTCTAATCTCTTGGCACAAGCACATTACAAATATTGCTTCCTCTGCATCTAAAAAACTTTGTTTTCTCTTTTGCTCTTGGTGTTAATTTTCTTCCAAACTGCCATTCACTCTGTACAAATCACAAATCCATCCTACCGTGGAATATTGTTCCCACATCTGGGACGGTGCCCCCCAAAACCTCTCTCAGGCTTCTAGATTCCATTCAGAAGAGGGCAGTTAGGTTAATTAATGATCATCTCTAACAGAGTCTCTCCACTCGCTGTCTCATAGACATACTGTTTCTCTCTTTTCTACAGATACTTCCATGGGCACTGTTCTTCTGAATTGGCTTCTTTAATTCCCGCTCTTTCAAAACAGTCCAAACAAGTGCCGCCAACAGCCATTTACTGTCCAACTTCAAACTCACAGAACCAACTTTTCATCTTCCTCGTTTATTAATTCAACTGCCGTTTTCTGGTACAACCTTCCTCCATACGTATTTCCTGAAAATTACAGTCTACAGAAGTTCAAGTCTAATGTAAACAAATATCTTCTCTCGTCTTTTCAACCTCCAACCCAAGTGTACTATTGGTTCTAACACCTTACGTGTTTGGGGTTTTCATAAAAAAAAAAAAAACACCCACAAATACTAAATCATTTAATATTTGCATAATTGGTGGTAAATAACTTTGCAGCCGGCTGCCAACTAGAACCGATGCAGCATTTGGCACTTACCAACAAAAGGTCAATTAAATTAACTATTTCCTAAAAGTTTTGTAAAAGACTAAACTTATGTTAAGAGATTTCTTGTTATGTACAAGCTGCTACCCAAAAGTTACGAGGATGGTCATGTACTGACACTACCAATAAAAATATAAAATTTTAAGTTAGATGGTAATGGGTGTACTTTTGTAGTAGTTTTCCTTGTTATATGCTATTTATGTTGCATTAACCATGCAATGTAATATGATACTGTCTGGTAAAGGCACATATGTTTTCTGCAATGTTCTTTACTAAATGATTAAAAAGAACATACACCTTATATCAAGCTCTTTGTCCTTTTGTTTTGTTTAAAAGATTATCCATAATATATCAGAGATGCTTTATCCAAAGCAACATCTACATGCTACCAACTATCTTTGAACATGTAGAGATGCTTTGGATAAATCACCACTTCTCTGTCAGGTAGTTTCTGAACAAGAACCAAATATATGTGCCTTTATCCTCCCCCACTTCCAGCTTCAATTATTTCAGCATAAATTTTAGTATTTCCCTAGCATGGTTTTGTTTGTAATATGCTTCATTATTTTTTAATTTGAAAAGTATAGCATAAAAAAATTCTTTATGGATCTGTGTTCTGGCACAAACTGTCATTCAGATTTTTTTTTTTTTTTTTTTTTTTTTGGGATAAAAAGACTGATATTTGTTCACATTAATGAGAATTTCAACATGCTTCGAATGATGGAAGAATCACTTGCCTGTGTATCTATATCATTTCCCTTTCAATGTACTCCCCGAAGGAATGCACTCTGAAGAAGACATAACACCAATTAGTTAAATTAAACAAATCTGTTTTTTAACATATTCTCATAACAGCACCACATATATAAATTGATTTGAATCAAAGGGTCACAATTTTAGGAGTTCATGCCAGCAATCATTCCAAGTAAAAAAAAAAAAAAAAGTTCACAATAAATGTGTCCAGCCCTGAAGGGTTACAGATTAAAAAAACAAACAAAAAAAGCAGATATAGCATTTTTGATGTTAAAAATAAATAAGATTAAGCAGCAACATATGCAATAAAAAGTTTATTCATATTGAGTAATTTGTTTATTCTTATTCATTATTTTATTTATTATAACCATCAAAAACTCCAGTCATTTTTTAAATGTTCAAATAGACATAGCTCTGTAAACTATTCAAAATTGGACACGTTTATATTAACTTTTTTTACTCGAAGTGATAGCTACCACGAGCTCATTGTTGTTTAGTGTTAGGAGCACCAGTGAGTTAAACCATTATTGTCATTGTGTATTATGTGTGTACAAGTGTGGGTTCCTCGCAAATCTGCATGTTGCATCAGCTGAAAAAGCCAGAATAACTGACAGGGAAAATTCATTTACCTCTACCTGAGGTCAGCTAACTACAGCCTTGATTGAAGAGGACTTTAGAAATTCCTCCAATGTATGATGAGACTCGAACCCAGACCACTCCAAATTAGTGACAAGTGGAGAAACCATTGCACTACCACAGAGAACATAAACTCCTGAAGTTATGCCCCCTGATGAAGAATCACCCTATGTATGAAAAGAAACAGGTTACTTTCATCGTGAACTGCTAAAGGTGACAGCTGTTTAACTTGTTACAGCTGTCTTCCACAGCTGATAAACATGTAATTAACAATAAATAATCTGTAGTTACACATAGAATGGAATCATTTTGATCCCCATTTTTAAAAGTACATTCCCTATTCATTCAGTAAGAACTCAGAATACCTTCAAAGACAAGTTTCTCTTCTTGGTTTCTCTATAAAAGATTTGAAAATTCTGTTAAACAGAATTAAAATGAGTCCTGTGTAACTAGGAATAAGTTAAAAACGGGTGTGGCAATAAAATTCCTGGACTGCTACAGTCATGGTCAATGAGTTTTAAAAATAAACAGAAGTGGTATGTTGTATTTCAAACTTCCTCCAACAGATAATGGTACAGAGACTGTCCGGTAAGCTGACAGTTGGAACATAACCAGTTTTTTTGGTAGCATTAACGTTTGGTGTCATTATTGTCATACCAATGTGTTTGAATGGTATGAGCAGTTCAAAGACTGAAGTGAGGATGTTTGTGATGAACCAAGAAGTGGGCATTTGTCAACCTCTCAAAATGAGGACAAAGTTGCAAAAGTTGAGTAAATTGTGACAAGAGATTGTTGTTTGACCCTTATAATGCTGACTGATGAGCAGGATATGAATAAGGAGATGAGTCAAATTCTGTGTGATGATTTAGGGAAAAGGAATGCCTGTGCAAAATTTATGCCACAGAGCCTTGTAGATAAAGTAGAAGCAATGAAGAGCAACATCATGCGAGGACTTTATCAAGATATCTTAGCTGACCGGGCTAGCCAAGTGGGTAAAGTGCCTGCCTGGCAACCCAAACGTCGCAGGTTAAAAATCCTACCTCGGGCTTGGATCAGAGTAAAATGCAAAAACTTTGGGAGGTGAATTATGGCCACAGAAGCTGATGCGCCAACAACTAACAAAAAAAAAATATATATCTTAAAACAATCCTAATTTCCTGAACTGTATTGTCACTATAAATGGGTATTGGGTGTTTCAGTAAGACCTGCAGATGAAGCATCAGAGCATGCAGTGGACTTCAAAACCAAGGCCCACAAGGTATTGTTTATAGAAGCCCAGGTGCAAGATTATGCTGATCGTGTTTTTTGACAAACAGGATGTGATTCACAAGGAATTTGTACCCAAAAGGGAGAGAATCAACACTGTTCTACATACTCATGCATATAGTGCACCCAAGAAATGTGCACTACTGAAGCACATTTCCTGAGTGCTGCCACAATTGAAAGGAAAGGCAGCTGTTCTTGTTACAAGACAATGTCCCCCCCCATTTCACTTGTTATAAAGACATTTCTGTTGAAACATGGCACTGTACGGATCAAACATTCACCCTACTTTCCCAATCTAGCACCTGCAGATTTCCTCTTTCCAAGGTGAAAACTGCCCTCAAAGGAAAGAGAATTCAGAATGTTGAGGGCATAAAGAAAAACATACCTGCCGAAATGAACATCAGTCTCTTTGGAAGCTTCACTGACTCTTTCCAGAAGTTTCTGAATAGGGTAATAAGTGCATTCAATCGCGTGGTGATTACTTTGAATAAAAATAAAATAATATTTCAGCTTCACTTTATGTTCTTTTAATTGCACCAGTAACAATTAAAAGAATTCCAGGACTTTATTGCAAGATGTGGCAATAAAGTTCCTGGACTTTATTGCCACACCTTCTGTGTCCAAACAACTCAGGTGATGAATATATCAGTGTCATGTCTGTAAATTGGATGTACTTTAAGACTGGTTTGTTTATTTGCAGGATGAAAAAACTCACTGGGGGAAGAAGCTTGGTGAAAATTCTCAATCTTCACCTGAGATCTGCTAACTGAAACTTACTTGAAAAGGCCATAAGATCCTCATAATGTGATCTGAACTCAGGCCTTTCCAAATGAGTGTTAAATAACAAGGCCACTATCCTGCCAAAGGCCCATTCATCAGGTACATATACCATGCCTAAAGATTTACAATAGATGATAAAACCACAGACTGATGGGTGGAATTTTTTTGTTCAGTAATCAAATAGTTGGGTAGATTGAACATAAAAGAATAATCTCTGAAAATATTTGAAATGCTCATACAAATAATTCATGCAAATGTTAACTGAATAAAAATCTTAATCCAGTGGAATATATGCAAAAAATTATAGGTGTATTGGTGGGCATAAAGAAAAAGAGATTGCTTATGCAGGTGAATTTGTGGCCTCTGTATAGGCAGGCAAAATAACTTAAAAATATGTAAACATTTTGACATAAAACATCTACAATAAGAAAACAGAACCAAGTTTTAAATTTAAGTTTTAGAAGCTGTCATTGTTGGTGGGCTTAACGACACATGGGCTACTGAGGCCAAATATTTTGTTCGTAGTTTATTTTACTTGAAATATACTGCTGTAGACGTTTAATTAAATGCTCCTATATAGGCCAATACATTTCAAATAGATTATAAATTTTATTATAAACTTGCATTATTTCCCAGGATACGAGTTAAATCATGTGAGCCATTCAGCTTAACAGCTGTCATTGGTTTTTGGCACACGTCAACAACTAACGCCATATTATGCGACTGGGTATTGTCTGTACTAGTGTGTGATCACAGATGATTGTATATTGTATGAGCTGAAAAATCCAGACTAAATCACAGCCTCAACCGAAGAGGACTTTAGAAATTTCTCCAGTCACTAATGGGAATCAAATCTAGACTCTCCAAACTGATAAGTAGCAAAACCACTGTTCTGCCATAGAAGGTTAACAACTCTGGTTTTAGTAATAAAATTATAAATAACAGAAGAATGCTGATCTTAGGACACATTATCTCTATTCGGATTGTCCTCTTTAGGATGTTTCTCCATGAAACTGTTTTCTTAATAACGAAGTGACTAGGTGGGGGCGGCCATGCTGTTGAAAGATCACATGGTCCAATATTCCCCCTCACATCTGAAGTCTGGAATAACAACACTTTTCAACATGTCGGCATATCTTTGTCTATTCATGGATACAATAACAAAATGTCTGCTAACAATTTCTTCAAAAAATTATGATCTAATTATGAAACTGCACTGCATCATACAATGGTTTGTCAGTTGTGTGTGTTTTTTTCAGCCCACACAACGCGTGTATTTATTGTCCATATTCACTGTGAGTGATACACAGATTTGCAAAATTCAGATGGACTTCTGAGTCAGAGGGTAACAACTTTTGGACTTTCTGATATATAAGGATGCAGTTTCAGGATTGTGGGCACTGTATTAAGCACAAATGTCTTAGGTATTTATAAACATCTGGTCACATCTCTTGCACTGCATTTCCCTAAGGCAAATGCAATGAAAGATGTTGAGGATAATTTTTTTAGTTGTGCTAATCCCAGAAACAGTTTCAATCTGACCAAAGTACAGTTTTTTTTTTTTTTCCATAATACATCCAGTCTGTTCAAACTTTGATACTAATGTTTAACCCCTGCAGTGCTAATATGGCATCTGACAAATTCTTTTCTTTCTTTTCTTTTAATTTGTAAACAAAATCAAATCCTGTCCACCTTTCCCTCATCTAAATCACTTTCCCTCTAAATGATTATATAGTATTTTCTGTTTTATTTTGATATATTATGAGTTACAAGAAATTAAATTTTTGTTTGGCATTTAAAAGATGACAGGAGGGCAAAAGCACCTATCTTGTCAATGTGAGTACCAAGTCCCATACTCCAGCAAGAGTTGACTAATCTTGCTGTAGAAATCCAATTCTGCCAGATTTTATGCAGAAACTAGGGTAATAATGCTGCGGTTGCCTTCTCTCAAATGCAACTGCATCAATCCAAAGGGAACACTACTTTGCTAACTACAAATTCTGCTGCTCTACTTTCCATTAATTATATATAAATCATAGCACAATGTTTACTTTTGAAATATTTTAGTGAAATACATAACTTAATCTGTATAGCACTTTCAAAATATTCCTTACTTGCATTATTTTCCTTTTCCTCTAAAGCATTAAAAAAAAAATTGGTCCTTGTGTTTTCTTGTATGTAAATTAATATGGTAACAATGAAACATATTTTCATGTTAAATTACTTTATGGTACCACCCTGTACACATGAACAAAAAATCTGATCTTGGAACTAGATCCATACTCCAGCAAAGGTTGCCTAATCTTGCTGTAGAAATCCAATTCTGCCAGATTTTTTGCAGAAACTAAGGTAATAATGCTGCGGTTGCCTTTGTGGTTATTACAATGTGATAAAAAGACTAACTGATAAAACAGGCTGATAAAAAAAAAAAAAAAAAAAAAACTTACACACTAATATAAATGTGAAGTTTGGTATTCCTTCAGTATAGCTTTGACTTTTGATCAATGTCACTGATTGTATTAGAATTCAAGAAGTATGGACGTAAATAAATCTGATCTCTTACTGTTGTTGTACCAAGTACATCTCATACCCACTCATAATTTTAGGATGAACAATTAGGGGGATTTTAACTTTCTAGATATTAACTGGAACTTGGGGATCAGTCACTTGCACACTAGCAAAATTTTTGTGGATTTATTGGATGCCCATTTTCTATAGCAGCATGTTAGAGAAGCAATGAAAGAAAACAATACTCGATCTAATTATCAGCAGCAAATCTCCATGCTTTAAGAACCTGAGGGTAAAAGGCCTTATGGGTGGCAGAGATCACAGTGTGCTGATGTGGGATTTACTTAAATACATAATTACTGTCAAGGGAAAGGCTTTTGGAGGAGTGACTACAGTGGTCTCAGACAGTTTTTGAATTCTATACAGTGGGACCATTGATGACGTTACCACCAGTGAATTTTAAATGGGAACCATTCAAGGATGTAATAGTAGGAGCTAATAGACTTTTCAAACCAACTAAGGAATACTGTTCAAGGCTTGCCTAAATGGATGTCGGATGAATTAATGAGAGTCGTGGCACTGAAGAAAAATGCATGCAATGTATATAAATTATCAGGTGACACAGAAGCCTATGCTAGAAATAAACTAGTCTGTAATCAAGTCACAAAGGAAGTTAGGCAAGCTAGGGCAGATTATGAGAAGTCTCTGGCAAAGAATAATGGAAAAGACTTCTTTGATTAAAATGCAGTTAAGCCCGCAGTCTGACAATAAACACAAAACTACATGCCTTGCTGTTTGTGCTGTCGAGGAGAGGGAGGTGCTTAGCTTTACTTGGTAGGTCATTACCTTTCATCGCTGTACGTATAATTTTATGTATTTATTATTTGCCGTTTTACCATGTGACTATTTGTTCATGAAACTTAAGTTCTCTTCGGTTTGTGAAACATTAATTCTCTCTAGTGTTACTAGATCTTTTCGATAGCTTGTTAGTTGAAAAATACTGAGGCTACCATCATTGTTTCTCCTCCAAGCAGGAAAGATGAATAGGCAAATTTCTTTTTCTTTCTTTCTTTTTCCATCGTTTTTACATTAATATAATAAATCACAGGTTTTTTTGGTGCCAAAAAGTTAGGTGTGTATTTCAGGTCATTTCATGATTTCTGCTATTCGGAAATAGCAGATCTTCTAGTGCTTGGTGTATCCCCCCCCCCTAGTAGGAGTCAAAAAAAATATATATATATTCATAATGATAGATTATTACAATTTTCAATGCTGAAAAGTAAGGTGTTGCTTTTATTTCGAGTCATTTTGTGATTTCTGCTGCGTTTCGAAATCGCAGGTTTTCTGCTGTTTAGCGTCTTTTTTTTTTTTTTTTTTTAGCTAATTCCATTACTTTCCCTTAGTGGAGAGGAAAGTGGCATGTAGGATGTGGCTTGTTTCTGTCAATCACGTTGATGGTTTTGCTTTTGATAATCCTGCTCACACTGTTGACAAACTGAATAGGTTCTTTGCATCTATATTCATGCATGAGTTGTTTACAAAGGGGAATTCCTGATATTTAACAAAATCTAACAGGGAGCTTTCATAAGGAAGGAGATAAATCAGAAATTATACACCAATTAGCCTGATGTCCCACATCTACAAGTTGTTTACAAGGGCCGTTACTAACAGATCAGAAAGAATACTTGATGAGAATCAACCGAAAGAGCAAGCTGGCTTTAGGACAGGATTCTTAACTATGGATCACCTTCACCTGATATTACAGCTAATGGAGAAAGCAAATGAATATAAAACACCATTATACCTGGCATTTGTGGATTATGAAAAGGCAATTGACTCCATACAGCATAAGGCAATGTTTCAGGCACTGGAAAGACAAGGTATAGATACCCCATACGTTATGATTTTGAAGAAAATATATGAGAATGCTACCTCCTTTATTAAACTAGATAAAGACAGCAGCAAATTTAAAATTGAGAAAGGAGTTCGACAAGGAGACACTATCTCCAAAGTTGTTTACTGCCACCCTTGAGGAAGCTTTCAGAAGGTTAGACTTGTCGCAGAAAGGAGTCAATGTGAATGGAGAGTACCTAAACCATTTACAATTTGCAGATGACATTGTAATCTTAAGTCCCAATCCCAAAGAATTAAGAGGAAAATCTTAAATCAATTATGCAGAGTTAGTAAGGATTTCGAACTAAAGATGAGTATGGCTAAAACAAAAGTAATGATGAACAAGTATGACACAGAAAGGGATATAATCACTGAAGGAGCAGTAATTGAAAAGGTGGATTCATATACTTATCTGGGACAAGTCATTAGCTGTAATAATGATAAATGGTTGGAAGTCAAGAGAAGAATAAATTTCGGATGGATAACATTCAAGAAATAGTCACATAGCAGGGAGAAATATACCAATTTGTCTGAAACATAATGAACCAATGTATACCCCCCACCATGACTTATGGAAGTGAAACTTGGGCACTTACCAAAAGAAAGAAAGAGAAGCTGAAAACCATGCTGCAAAGAATGGAAGGAATTATATTAGGAATCAGACTGTTAGATAAGAAAAGAAACATGGATTAGGCAGCAAACACAAATAAAGGACATTTTTATCAAAACTAAAAGAACTGAAATGGATTTGTGCAGGACACAGCTCAAAGACATGATGACAGATGGACTAAGAAAATAACAGAATGGTACAAAAGAAGAGCTAAAAGAAAACCTGGAAGACAACAATGGAGATGGACAGATGAAATTCACAAGTTCATGGATAGTAAATGAATGGCCATTGCACAAAACAGAAGGAACTGGAAAGTTGCTGGACAGGCCTTCATCCTGCAGTGGATTGAAAATGACTGATGATGATGATGAATAGGGAGCTAAATGATTTTATGATAACTGAGAGGAAAGGGGGGGAAGAGAAATTGTTGAAGCTTAACATAAAAAAGGTGGATGGAATCTATCCAATTATATTAAGGGAGTCAGCAAAGGAGGTAAGCAAACCCTATGGACTGGAGATATGCAAATATATCCCCAATTCAAAAAGGGGGATTAAAGGGTAATTGATTGAGTAATTAAAGGGTAAAAAATTGAGTAATTACAGATCTCTTAGCCTAACTTCTGTTCTGGGGGAAAATAATGGAGTCTCTGGTTGAAGATATAATGCAGGATTATCTATACAGGAATGCACTTATAGTGCAGTTACAGCATGGATTTGTTACAGGAGGTCAATCTTATCTGACCAATTTAATTGACTATGCTGAAATAACAAAGGAAGTGGATGAAAAAAAATAAGTTTGATATCATATACATGGATTTCAGGAAAGCCTTTGACACTGTTGCACATAAAAGACTGCTGTACAAATTGGAGCAGTATGGCATTAAGGGCCACGTTACTACACTGGATAAAGGGATGGTTGAGTGGGAGAAGAGAAAATGGTTATTAATCAGGTAATGTTATTAGTGGAGCTCCCAGGGCTCAGTGTTAGGCCCACTGTTGTTTTCTATATTAATGATAAAGGATATCAGGCTTAATGTCTAAGTTTGCAGATGATACAAAGGTTGGCAGGGCGGTTAATGACAGCAATCAGAGTAACCTGCTCCAACAAGATCTGAAAAAAAAAAAAAAATTTATGGAGATGTGCTGAAAAATGGCAGTAAAAATTTAACATTGACAAATGCAAGGTACTACACACACACAAGTAGCAGTAATCCCAGATTAACATGCCAATTGTGTGGTATTAGTACACTCATGGTAGTGGAAAATGAAAAAGACATGGGGATAATTGTGCAGTCAGATATGAAGTTCTCTGAACAATGCAGACAGGCTGCCAAGACAGTTCATGATAGTATCCTATTCTACCAGAAAAGACCAGGACGTTATTGTGAGATGTAACATGTATCATAGCATTAAAACTGATGCCGCAACAGAATGATGAGGGAAAGACGCTGATCATCAATTATTTTACAATCTATGAAAGGGGTGGGGGGGGAGAGAGATACTGACTTAGTTGGGTTACAAGAGGAACACCTAATATGATAACATTTAAATATAAGATTAAATAAAGAGTGAAAATTTATTCATTTTCACTGCCTTTTTATATGCATTTATATTTTTTGGCAACCAAAAATATAGAAAGGTACCTCTTTTTTCCATTTTGGAACCAAGTCTAGTCAACCCCCCCCCCCCCCCCAATTAGAATGGTTTGCACACAAGAAACAAATTCCTTTGGTGTTACTGTCCTGTTCCACTAATCTTTTTAGGACATTTTTTGAAAATTCATTAATTTCAAATAAATACTGAAAAAAAAAAAAAAAAAAAAATGTAATACTGTTTGCTAATAATTCTAAATATGACACTAGTATCTGCCATCAGAGCGGACTAAGTGCCCATCAAATATTGAAACCGTTTTTAAAATTACTGAGCATCATTAAATAAAACATTTTTTTATCACTTTAAAAATAAATTTTTTTATCAATTTAAAATTTCCGCACAAAAAGCAGAATACTAATTACAGCACACGAAGCTTCTTTGCTGGGTAAGAAATTTTGTCGAACACTTAAACATATATTACTTTCCACAACATTAATTTGAAATTTTTTTATAAAATTTATAAAGTGCTACTTCATAAAAGACCTATTAGTAACTATATAAGCAGAATTTTAATGATATGATGCACTGATAAATTTTTTCAGCCAAACAATGAAAAAAATCAAGCTTACATTTAAACACCTAAAAATTAAAATATAAAAAATTAAAATTAATTTTATGGGTCAACTGATATGGATAAACTCATGCACATTCAGGGTCTTTAGGGAAATCATTATTTAAAATAACACAGAGTAATTACAGAAAAATGACAGACACGAATAAAGATAAATATGCAAAAACTCACACAAGAATATCAATATACGTAGGGGAAGCTGGCCGTAGGCAAAGGCCCTAATATTAAGTTACACAACACTTAACAGACCTGCAAAATCACAATAGTTTAAATTTTGCTTATTGCAACTAGAATACAAACTCTACACAATTTTGATACTTTTATAAAACAATGACTATATCTTCTCTCAACGAATTGCAATCTCCAACCAGACGCTATTCAGAGAAATTGTCAACGCAAAACAAAATACACATCCTCCGGTCCAAGAGTATTTAAATGAAAGATTTTTACCAAATATCCCTGAACCCGTTTATGCTGATATTTTATAATTTAAACAAGAATTATTTAAGGCAGAGTTTTGTAAACTGTAACGAGCAACCCTCGGAAAGTGGTTTACATACGGATGACTGGATTGAGAACTACTTTTTTTTTTTTTTTTTTTTTTAAGTTTGGAACATGAGGGATGAGTTTCTAAATTTTAATTGATTAGTGCAAATTTTTATTATATGAATGAAGGGAACTAAACAAATAAAACACAATAAACAAATACCGCAAAAAAAAGTTAGTTGTAATATAAGAATATTCCATTTCTCATAGCATAAGCAATTAAAAATGGGCACTTCGGGGAACTTAGTACTACCCTTATCGTAGCAACCAGATAGCACACTTAGTAGAATTCCAGTCTTCCCTGAACCGGATGGAAAAGACCCAAAAAGTTCGAAACTGATCAATGACCTTTGATAGGATATTATGATGTGGTTACAAAGGAACTGGATTCAAAAAATAATTTTGATATCATATATTTGGACTTCAGGAAAGCTTTTGACACTGTTATGCATGGAAGACTATTGTACAAATTGGAGCACAATGATATTAAAGGAAAGTTGCCACAATGGATAAAAGGATGGTTGAGTGGGAGAAGACAGAGAGTGGTAATTAAGGAATGCTGCTCTTCGTGGACTAATGTTATTAGTGGAGCCCCACAGGGTTCGGTGTTGGGTCCTCGGTTGTTTTTTATATTTATCAATGATATTGATGAAAGTATATCAGGCTTAGTGTCGAAGTTTGCAGATGATACAAAGGTTGTCAGGGTTGTTAATGACAGTAATGGCAGTGTGCTATTGCAACAGGATCTAGATAATTTGGGCAGATGGGGTAAGAAGTGGCAATTGAAGTTTAACCTTGACAAATGCAAAGTACTGCATATGGGTAGACGTAACCCCACAGAAACGTACCAACTGTGTGGTACTACACTTAAGGTGGTAGAAAATGAAAAAGACCTGGGAGTAATTGTGCAGTCAGATATGATGTTTTCTGAGCAATGCAGACAGGCTGCTGGGGTAGGACATGGGGTTTTGTCAATGATATATAGGAATTTTGCTAGCAGGGAAAAGGAGGTGATTGTCACTCTGTATAAGGCGTTGAGGCCTCATTTTAGGAAGGATTTAGATTTGCTTGAGCGTGTACAGAGAAGGGTACCAAGATTGGTGAGAGGAATGAAGGCATCCTCTTACCAAGAGAGGCTTCTTAAGTTTTGCAAATTGCAGTGGCTGGAGACTTGACACTTGCGCGGTGATCTGATTGAGGTGTATAAGGCCTTGAATGGGTTGAGCACGCTGAATTCTGATGGGATCCTTCCACTTGTTCAGATTACGAACCTAAGGGGGCAAAAATTCAAATTAAGAAAGGACAGATGTAGAATAGATGTGCGGAAATTTGCCTTTAGGCAGCGAGTGGTTAATTGCTGGAACAAACTTCCATCTGTCCTTGTGGAAATTGATAAGTTAAATAAATTTAAGAAGGAACTGGACAGGCATTTGGAGGGAATGGTGTGATTTTTTTTTTTTTTTTTGGCTGATGCTGCATAAGCTCATACACTTGCTTTCTTGCATTACATGCCACTACTACAACTATTATACTACCTAAGGAAATATTACGAGCTTTTTCCACAACGTGATTGAGTTAGTTGGTTCAGGCGAGGGTAGCACATTTTTTCTCCCGGAAACTCGGTTTTTTCTTTCTCTAGCAAACAGAAAAATTGACCACAAAACACGAATTTACAGACTTTGTTCATACGCCACAATATGGCTTAAGACTCTGAGGCATATAAAACCCTACCATAAAAAAAAAGAAAAAAAAAAGTAGCAACCTTAGACCTTGATCCATAAATTAACGATACAATCATTTCTACAAATCATAATAATATGGATCAAATGTAAATCAGATCGATATGGAACAAACTTTTCTGTTTGTTCGATGCAAACCCGAGTTTCCGGGAGGAAAAACCATACTATCTCGCTGAGACCGATTAACTCAGCCACGTTGTAAAAAAGACCCTTAAAAATTAATCCCGTCATTGTTGAGATTCGAACCGCAGGTCTTTACCACCCGGTGTGGGAATGACGGCAATTCTAAATTGCGCTATCTAGGAAGGCGTTATATCATCTTGCTTGTAGGTATTACACTTCACCCCTCTAATGGTAAAGCCATTTAGTGCATCCATTGGTATTGCACTACGTCCGATAGATGTGAACTTGGTGCAAGTAAGCACTAGAGAGCAGAACTGCTCTCATTACACATGTCTAGAGACGGGTGCAAGGAAGCCACTGACTAGATGTTGGCTGTGCTTGTGTGTGTGTGTTTACATAAACAAACACAACATTCCTTTAGACAGTTTTACTGTTTCTAAACCAGACTTACAAGTTGGAGTTTTACTTGGGTCTAGGTACCACCAAAACATGTTATAGATACATACAGTTTCTACACATACATATATACCCACATACAGTTTCTAATAGGTATGAAACTAAAAGTTTCATACGTATTAAGAAACATTGTTCAAGGTTTAGGCTTAAATGGTTATCAAATGAATTAATGAGACTCGTGACAGAGCAGAAAAAATGCATGGGATGCACATAAATTATCAGGTGACACAGAAGCCTATGGCAGCTATAAGCTAGTCTGCAATCAAGTCACGAAGGAGGTTAGGCAGGCGAAGGCAGATTACGAGAAATCTTTGACAAAGGATTTCTTTACATATATCAACTCTATAAGGAAGGGGATGAATCTGATTGGTCCACTTGATATCGATCGTTCGACTGTTGATGATCATGCTCAGATAGCAAACAAACTGAATGAGTATTTTGCATCTACATTCACACGTGAGGAATTATTAAGGTTTGAAAATGCCAGAAGGTTATCAGATTGTAGCAGGGTGTTTAATGATTTTATAATAACTAAGAGCAAAGTGAATGAGAAATTGTTGAAGTTAAACGTAAGAAAGGCACCTGGGGTGGATGGGATCTATCCCGTTATATTAAATGAGGCGGCAAAGGAAGTAAGCAAACCCTTAGCCATAATTATGAGAGCATTCTTGGACTCAGGGTAGGTTCCCACGGATTGGAGATATTCAAATCTATCCCCTATTCACAAATGGGGATTGAAGGGTGACATGAGTAATTACAGACCAGTTAGTTTAACTTCTCTTCCGAGCAAAATAATGGAGTCGCTGGTGAAGGATGCATTGCAAGTTCATCCGGACAAGACTGCAGAAATAATTCAGGCGCTGCATGGGTTTGTTAAGGGAAAGTCTTGTCTGACAAATTTGATAGGATATTATGATGTGGTTACAAAGGAACTGGATGCAAAAAATAATTTTGATATCATATACTTGGATTTCAGGAAAGCTTTTGACAGTTTTGCGCATGGAAGACTACTGTACAAATTGAGGCAGAATGGTAATAAGGGTAAGTTGCTACAATGGATAAAAGGATGGTTGAGTGGAAGAAGACAGAGGGTGGTAATCAATGGGTGCTACTCTTCGTCGACTAATGTTATTAGTGGTGTCCCACAGGTTTCGGTGTTGGGTCCACTGTTGTTTTGTATATTTATCAATGATATTGATGAAGGGATATCAGGCATAGTGTCGAAGTTTGTAGATGATACAAAGGTTGGCAGAATTGTTAATGACAGTAATGGCAGTGTGTTACTGCAAAAGGATCTAGTTGGCAACTGGTTTGCAATGGATCCCGCTATCTGGTGTCGGTCCCTCTTGGCGTGTTGGAGTATATAGCGGCCATCATTGGGCGTTGCTTTTCGTGTACGACCATCACTGGTCCTTAGAACAGCTGTGCCTGTCGTTCTGAAGGCTGACCACGTACAGAAGACGATGCTAGGGGCAATACTGAATTCTGCAGCCACATTCGTCACAATTCGACCTTCCTCGAGCTTCCCAATTATTCCACCACGGATAAAGTCAACCAGATGTTGTCTACTGGCCATTTCGTTGTCTGTAGCACTGTATGAAACCAATGGAACGTCTGTGAGAATCTGTAAATGCTGAACTGCTGCTTTTAGCTGTTCATGTGAGCCCTCTCCTCTCGATTTAAATTTTTTCAGGAGCACCAACTTTCTATTGAACGGCCTCGGTTTGGCAAATCGCCACAGGCTGTTTCGTTTGATTTTGTGGTCGTAAGCTTTAGAAATAATGTTGGTCGTTAAGATTTGCACGCCAGGTTTACAGGGGCTCTCCCCAAGGCTCGGTACTGGGACCGCTCCTTTGGAATGTTGTATTTGATGACGTTCTCACCACTAACGTGAATGAAGTTATCTCCCAGTCCTATGCAGATAATTTGATCCTGGCCGTATGTGCAGACTGTAGAGTGCAACTAGAAAATTCTGGAAATCAAGCTCTCTCGATATAACAAAACTGGGCAAGGGATCATAATCTTCAAATCTCTCTAATGAAGACTAATTCCATCTTACTGACAGGGTCCCCCAGAAGACGTCCACAAATTAAGATAAACGAGACCATAATGCATTTCACTACTGAATTGAAATATCTAGGAATAATCCTGGACTCAAGACTTACATCCCTCGCACATTTGAAACACTTGCAAACAAAGTTAAGGAACTATACTGCCTTGGTCGCCAGAATTACGCATAGGGATTGGGGCCTCAACCGCCGCACTCTCTCGCTGTTCTGCAAAGCAGTATTTCATCCGGCGATTACATGCGCTGCTGTGAAATGGTATCCGAGAGCAAAAATAGCAGTAAACAGAAAGAAGCTCGAAACTATTCAAAGATTTATCCTCTTTACCGTTACCAGGGTCTGCTGTACTGTCAGCATCCATGCCCTTCAGTGCTGCCAGGCGCCCTTCCTTTGGACCTGGAGGTGATACGTTGCGAGTTCCTCTACCAACTATCAAAAGGCACATCGGTGACGTTCATAGACCACACCATTGATCTAAAAACGACACTGGTAGTCAACAAAAGAACACTAGAAATGACCCAAAGGACCATACTGCTATCAACAACGCGCGCCTGCAGCACGGTAAGTACCCCAGCTTTGCAGGTACTTGCTGGAGCGCTCCCTCTGGACCTGGAGGCAGTTCAGGCGGGGCTACTGTTTTTGCTGGCCAGGGGTGTGGCCGCTACCCACCAAGGATACACGACAGACCCAGCGGGCAACCTAAAACACGAAAAAAATAGGCTACAGACCCACCTCCTAGATCTTTGGCAGAGAAGATGGACAGAGACTACAAAAGGCGAAGTAACAAAAAGATTTCTACCAGACCTCCAGAAAATATACCCAAAGCAGCCATCGTGGTACTTCCCAGGGTACCATATGACAACACTATTAACCGGACACGGACCCTACAAGGAGAAGCTGTTTGGCTTCCGACTCGTTGAGGACCCCAACTACATATGTGGGGAAAGTGAAAGCTGGAGCCACATAGTCTATGATTGTCAACACTATGAAGACCTCAGAGGGCTACTAATAACAAGGTTAAGACACTTTCCAAAAGGACTGGAGCACCACTTCCTGGACACTGAGGATGAATATAGGGCACTCTCCCAGTATGCGCAAGACTTATTCACCAGGAGAAAAACACTAATAGCTATCTACAGCAACGTACACAGAGATTGACAAAAATCGGCGCCAAATGTGACAAAAAAAAAACTGAAACCCTGCAGAGGACCAGTACTTGGACAAGAAGAGTGCTGATCACACGGAAGAGAAAAGCAAGGACGGGGGAATGCAGCACAGACAGTAGAGAACAGACTAAACGCAGCACAGTTGCAAACAGCTTGATGGCGATCTGAAGAGGACACCCTCGTGTCTAAGAATATATAAATTCATACACCGACCATTGAATAAAATTTAAAATTTAATATGACTACAATCTTTACACAAAAAAAAAAAAAAAATATTTACAATAAACTATTACGGAATGCTAAAAACTGTAATAAAAGATTATTTACAATAAAAAATGCTAAAATATAAAACATTAAAAGCGCTAAAAATCTGAAGCTTTCGGGAGCGTCAGCTCCCTTCTTCGACAGTGATATGACTTCCTGCAACATCTCCTTAAGTAGCAGGCTCACGGTACCTCCACACGTGGTATTTCTCCACGTGGTTCAATCGGCACATGGTCAGAACTGGAAGCGGAAATGTCTCGGGAACGTGGCAAAGAAAATCGTTCATCCGACCTTAATATAATTGTTTCAAAGATAGGATTAATACGTATACCTCTATCTCTGTTTATTGTATTCCTACTGGATGAACTAATCCGTAAACCCTCGAGCCATTTACGCTCCCAGTATCCATGTGCACGATCCAAATAATAGCGTCCTCCGGGGAGATTTGATGCTGCTTCTCCCAAAAATGTTCGGCCACAGCAGACTTGTTGTATTCAGCGGTTCTTATGGCATTTAAATGTTCCCCCAGACGATCCCTGAGCCGCCGTTTTGTTTCCCCCACATAACACTCCCCACAATCCGGGCATTCTATTCTATAACCCCGGGGGCTCACATCTGGTGAGTATGGGCTTGGCAAACCCAGGGTCCTGAGCTGGATATCATCATTCTTCTCTTTCTTGGTGATTCCTTTCTACTTCTCTCTCTCCCTCTCAGGGGGTAACTTGGGAATTTTTTTTTTTTTTTTTTTGGCTGGTGCAGCATAAGCCTTAGGCTTCCTTGTACCATATGGCCATTAATAATAATAATAATAATAATAATAATAAACCACTCCACTACTAAGATCTTTTGGTACGCGGTCTTTGACCTGAGACACAGCTGTGCACAGCCTCCGCCCAGGAAGCTGTACACAGCGTGTCCCATAACCCCGTAAAATTCTTGCTAGATGTTCAGTAAGGCCCGGATAGTAGGGGATGTATGCGGTGGCTACCGGAACGAACGACTCCCTACGTTCGGACACTCCTCTACTATATCTATCCAGGATCCTCTGGGGGTATCCGCACTTTCTAAGTTCTGGCGTGACACGATTAATTTCTTTTTCTTTATCCTCAGAAGTGGTACAGTGTGATCTTACTCTGTCAAATAAAGCTTTTGCAACACTATTCTTATATTGTCCAGCTTGTGCTGAATTGAAATGGGTGTATTGACCACCACACATGGGTTTTTTAAAAACTGACGTCTTAAGTCTAAAACCCACCCTGGAGATCAATACATCCAAAAATGACAGGGTACCACCCGTTTCCACCTCTGAGGTAAATTGTATAAATTGGGAGAAGCTATTAAGCCAGCAAACGGCATCATCCTCCCTCCCCTTCTGGACCAGGGCAAAGGTATCATCAACATACCTTCTCCAATTCCTAATAGGAAACGAACACCCACTAAAAACCCTACTTTCCAACTCCTCCATGGCCAGATTGGCCACGGTGGCACTAATGGGTGAACCCATGGCAGTACCGCGAACCTGCTTATACATAGTTCCTTGAAACAACATGGTAGTACTAGCTAGACATAATTCTACCCCGGTGCAAATGTCTTCCACACCGAGAAGTGATCTATTACCAAGGGAGACATCCCTGGTCAATGCCATTTTTACACAATATACTGCATGACTAATAGGAATGCATGTAAATAAAGATATAACGTCAAAAGAGATCATGCTCTCATCATCATTTATAGTCAAATTCCCCACAAAATTCACAAACTCTCTACTGTCTTTAACAACATATTCGGACTGCCCCACTATGGGTGCAATTAATTTAGCCAAGTACCCTGATAGCGCATAGGAAGGACTCCCTATAAATGAAACTATAGGTCTCAAGGGCACTTCTGCCTTATGAATTTTTGGCAGTCCGTAGAATCGCGGGAGTTGACTACCTGTAGTGTGTAGTGACCAGTAAGTCTCCTTGGTAATCTTCTCCGTGTTCAACCAGGATTGTATCAGTTTATTGACTCGCCGTTCCAGCCCCACCAACGGGTTCCTCTGGATCACCTTATAAGTGTTATTATCTTGCAGAAGATCCAATGCCTTCTTATTATAATCTTCTGTATTCAGGACCACCGTTGATCTCCCTTTATCCGCTGGTAAAACAACTATTCCTTTGTCTCTTCTCAATTCCTCTAGAGCTCTCTTTTGACTAAGGCTGAGATTCGGGGGTGCCTTCCTCACCTGACTCAACACTGCAGCTGACTTCACCCGGATTTCATTAGCTAAAGGCTCAGGAAACTTATTAATGGCCCGTTCAATACCCATTGTTGCAGGAAGTCATATCACTCTTGAAGAAGGGAGCTGACGCTCCCGAAAGCTTCAGATTTTTAGCGCTTTTAATGTTTTATATTTTAGCAAATTTTATTGTAAATGATCTTTTATTACAGTTTTTAGCATTCCGTAATAGTTTATTGTAAATATTTTTTTTTTTTTGTGTAAAGATTGTAGTCATATTAAATTTTAAATTTTATTCAATGGTCGGTGTATGAATTTATATATTCTTAGACATGAGTTTTCCCGACCTCAGAGGCCTCTTTCAGGATATGAGGACACCCTCGCCCTCTTCACCTATTATTCCCACTTCCTTGGGGGGAGGGGACATTTTTTGTTCCTTCTCCTCCACCCCCAAACTTCTACTCTGGTGGGGCATGGGCATGCCCCACTGAAAACTGGGGCTATCTACTCTATTGGCCCCATATTTCTGTCTTTTCTCCCCCAATCTTCGGTCTCCCTCCCCTCTCTACCTTCATCATAGCGAAAGCCCCACACGTCAAAAACTTAATATGATAAAATTACCTTACGCCCAAAACTCGGCCTAGCAAACCAAAGCGACATTACCCCTACAACAGCGCAGATTTTTTATTTACTTATATATATATGTATACTTTTTTTTTATTTGTTTTTTATTATTTTTTTTTTTTTAATTTAATTTTATTTTATTTTATTTTTTTTTTTTTAAGGTCCAAGCCGCCGAAATCCCAGGAAATTAAGCGGCAGGACCTGCCAGAGTGAATCTACAGCTACTGGGTTCCTGGTCTGCCTCCACGGGGCGTAAGTGGGACAACGTTGGGCCTCAATAGGGGTCCAACGGCTAAATGGCCAGATGAACAACGGTACAGAACACAACACATGAACAATTCCCACACACTTTTAAATCTCTGGCATTTCCCAGTGAACTGGTTCACCACAATGAAAGCAACGCGGAGATGGGGGAAACCCCTGGTGCCGTAAGACAACAACACACACTTACACTTACACTTACACTTACCATTGATCCCACTAACAACTTGAATGCTGAAAAGAAGCGCCTTAGCCTCCATTTACAGCAGACATGGCAAGATATATGGGCTAACTCTACTAAAGCAGATATCACTGGATAATTTATTCCACATATCAACAAGGTATATCCCAAGTCTCCTTCATGGTTCTCCCCCGGCCTGTACGCAACTTTCATGCTAACAGGTCACGGATCCATCAGAGCCAAACTCTCAAGTCTTGGAATTATTGATGATCCCCTCTGCCACTGTGGAGAGCTGGAGAGTGAGACTCACCTAATGTATGACTGCCCTTTGTATGAGAACCTTTGCTGCATTCTGATTACAAGAATTAACTTCAATCCAAAACGCCAGGAGCATTACTTGTTGGACAGCGAGAGAGAGTTCAAGGCCTTCACGCAATACTGCCAGTAGCACTTCACAAGAAGACCCGCTTCCGCTGGAACGAACGTGCACCTGACTAATTCGTCTTGCTTGCCCAAATTCAAGCAAGATTGTCAAGGACTACCATCGATAATGGGATGGGACCTCGGTCTCATGAATGACAACATTGTTTTGGACCTTCCTGATTTCGACTCTTCACAAACTGTGATATTATGCAGCTCTGCTGACGCAGTCACCAAATGGACGGAAGCCCTGAAACCGCTCCCAAGTCAGACTGCAGTGAACATACATCTCTAATTCTGATTTAATATACGGGAAAAATCGAAGAGACTCGTACTAGTGACACAGTCCAGTGATAACCACACACTTGACGACAAGACCTGAAAGCTCCGAACTCGTAGTGAAAAGGGACTCTGGCGGGACACATTACGTATCGTCCCAAGTGTGACAGCCTCGCCAGACTCTGAAAAAGAAGACAAGATGGGACGGGACCTTCGTCCCAGGTATGACACTCAAAAGCACATATCAGCTGCTGCCATTAAGCTTTCCTTGCCATGCTCCCATGCGTGTTTCTTTCCTCCAACACCTAGGCGGGGGAAAGGTTACGCCTGGTCGCCTTCCCCCCTCGCATGGGCCTGCTCCACTGTTTTCGAGGTCATTCTCTCTATCGATCCCTTATCGCTGTCTTTCCTCCCCAGCCTTCAGTCTCCCTCCCCCTTCTCTAACTTATAACCAACTTCCAAACCATCTCTAAATTGCCTGAGCCCTACACCCAAAAACTTAATAACATCAAATCACATAACCAGTAATAATTTTGGCAGACCTATATCTGTAGTCTCTCTTTTTTTTTTTTTTTTTAGGTCATAGCCACTGAAATCTCAGGAAATTGGGTGGCAGGCCCTGCCAGAGTAAATAACTATAATAGTGGTGTACTGGTCTGCCTCCATGGGGCAGGGCGTGGACAATGTTGGAACCCATTAGGGGCCCAGCGGCTAAATGACCAAAGGAACAACGGTACAAGACACTACACATATACAAAATCTATACATTTTTAAACCTTTGGCATTGATAGCATTAGCATTAGCATTAGCATTAGTAGAGGCATTTGATGCAAGAAAGCAAACTTATGCAGCATCAGCCAAAAAAAAAGAAAAAAAAAAAACAAAACACTTCCACTTCACCCCTCTGTTCGTTCGAAATACCTGTCCAGCTGAGCCTTAAACTTATTTAGGCTATCAACTTCCACGACAAGGGATGGAAGTCTGTTCCACCAACCAACCACCCGCTGGCTAAAGGCAAATTTCCGTACGTCTATCCTACATCTGTCTTTCCTCAATTTGAATTTATGCCCTCTCAGGTGATTATTCTGAGCGAGAGGAAGAATCCCATCAGAATTGAGCACGCTCAAACCATTCAAGGCTTTATACACCTCTATCAGCTCATCTCGCTGGTGCCTAGTCTCCAGACACAGTAATTGGCAAAACTTAAGCCTTTCTTCGTAAGAGCATCCCTTTGTTCCATTCACTAATCTTGTTGCCCTTCTCTGTACTCGTTCCAGCAGCTCTACATCCTTCTTGAAATGAGGTCTCCAGACCTGTATACAGTACTCTAGGTGTGGCCTGACCATTGCCTTATACAAGGGAATAATCACCTCCTTATCCCTGCTAGAAAAATCCCTATATATCATTGACAATACACCATGAGCTACTCTTGCAGCCCCTCTGCACTACTCAGAGAACTTCATATCTGCCTGCACAACCACCCCCACGTCCCTTTCATTCTCTACCACTGTCAGTGTAGTACCACAGAGTTGATAAGTTGCTCTGGGGTTGCTGTTTCCCATGTGTAGTACTTTACATTTGTCAATGTTAAAATTCATTTGCCACCCCTCAGCCCATCTGCTCAACCTTGCCAGATCCTGTTGCAGCAGCATATTGTCAGTAGTGTCCTTGACAACCCTGCCTACCTTTGTATCGTCTGCAAACTTCGACATTAAGCTTTATATACTATCATCAATATCATTTATATGATATTGATGATAGTATATCATGTATTTCGAGGTGGTAGATGACTCTCATCAACCGGTGCAATACCACCACTTTGCTTATTGGAGGCTTAAAGTGGTGAAACCCATGTTTAGTCTCTAGAGCAAAGTTTCCGGCATCCCCCTCCCCCCACACTTCTCCCTCAATCCATGCACGGTACTAAGTACTATAGGTTTTGATACCTTTCGTGTTTGGGGATTTCATAAAAAAAAAAAAAAATTTGATAGAGTGTTCCTCCCTCTAGTTGCCTCCCGAACATGCTGATGTAGAAAACAACCATCCATTAAATCCACAAAAGTCTTGCTAGTGTGTGAGTGACCAGCCCCCAAATTCCAGTCAATATCTGGGAAATTAAAATCTCCCATTATAAGACTCTCTGATTTACTGGCCTACTCCATTTCCCTGTACAGTTTCTTATTATACTCATCAGAGTCATTAGGCCTATAGCACACTCCTACTCTCAATTTTGATCTCCCAATGCTTATGTCACACCAAACTGACTCGACACTGCACTGTCCAGCGATGTCCACTGGCTTCACTTCCTTGGATTTTATATATTTCTTAACTAATAGCATAACCCCTCCTCCCTTCCTATCCAGTCTATTCTTTCTGTAGACGTTGTACTCCCCAAATTCCAGTTCTGCATTCCTTATATCTGTGTGACACCATGTCTCGGATATCCCAACAATATCTGCCTTTGATGTTTTGAGCAATACCTCAAATTCATCAAATTTATTTACTAAACTACTAGCATTGGTGTACACGCAAATAGACATGCACCTATTTCTATTCTTAGCTACCCTAACATAACCCATGTGTTTACTTGTACCGCAATGACACCCAGCAGTCTCTGAAATATCCTGCAACTTGTTTTTCAGGCTTCTGCTCATTCCAATAGAAGCAGTGCAAGAATCTCTTTCACCTCTGCCAGTGGCTACTGTCAATCTATTGGTCTTTGTCTCCCCCCAAGCTAGCAGTTTTTTCGACCCACCTAACACTGCCTCGGTAGCATCAGCAAATATTCTTGCACCCTTTCTATTTAAGTGTATCCCATCCCTGTAGAAGCAATCTCTCCTGTTAACAAGTACAGTCCAGGCTGAAAAAAATTCTACCCCTTGAGCCTTGCACAATCTTTCCAGGGCCGAATTGATCGACAAGACTCTCATCATATACTCCCTCCTATATTGTCTGGGCAGAATTGCAGACACTTTCAAATTCAACCCTATTTCACGGCTTTTTTTCAACAGTGACCTGTACTTGTTAAGCAATTCTGCCAGTCTCCTATTCTTGATATCATTAGTGCAACGTGTACAACTATATCACCTTTTGTGCCCTTAAAAGATGATATCTGCTCTACAACGTCATCAACCTTTGCCCCTGGCAGACATCCCTGGTCCTGTTCCACCTATCCTTTTCACAAAGCATGTTCCCCGTTTCCCTGACAATAGAGTCACCAACAACTACTGGTTCCTTTGGGACCAGCGCATACTGCCTTGGGGGTTGCCGCTGTGTTGCGCGATGATAGTGTTCTGTTTCACACCCACAGTGTATACTACGCGGAGATGGAGGAAACCCCTGGTGCCGTTTGACACTAAACACTCTCTACACCAGTGTATTATAAAGATTGGATATAGATATATGAGAATGTACAAAAAAATATATATAAATCTTGCATATAAATTAATGTATAAAAATTCTTGAGACTGCATTTAAAATTGTGTATAAAAAAAATTAAATGGTAGAATAGCCGTCCTCGCCACACCGTGTGCAAAAGACCTGAATTCGGGTCCCATCGATGATACGAGTCATTTTATAGGCCATTTTCACGACGTGGCTGAGACAAGCAAGGGTAGTATGGTTTTTTCTCCAGAAAACACGATTTTTCATGCCGAAAATAGAAACTTGACCACAGAACACACTCAATTAACAAACAATATATATGTTTATTTACAGAATTCCTGAGAATGTTAAACTAATTCAGCTAATTAAAAACTAATTAGTTTCATAAAATAAAATGTCTCTCGTCACTGATGAAATTCGAATCTGGGCATTTTCCAACCGGTATGGCGAGGATAATGATTATAACTACTATGCTACCCTCACGAAGAAAGATTTTTTTTTTTTTTTTTGCTTTTCTACTGTAAGGCTGTACAGCCTGCGCATGTAGCACAGTGGTTTCGAATCCGGTCGATGAGGCGAAGGAATCTAATGGCTTTTTTTCACTCCGTGGCTGAGTTAGTCAGTCTCAGGCGTAGACAGCAAGGTTTGTTCTCAGAAATGGGATTATTTCGTCTAGCTATATAGGCAAATCGACCTGAGGACACACGCAATTTACAGACACAATATACATTAGTAGATTAGCATTAGCAAAAGCCCATGATGCAAGAAAGTAAGCTTATATAGCATCATCCAAAAAAAACCCCTTATTTCACCCATCCACTCGCTCCAAATGTTTGTCAAGTTCTGCCTTGAATCTATTTAACCAATTAACTTCTACAACGACAGATGGAAATTTGTTCGAGCAATCAACCACCAGTTGACTAAAGGCAAACTTCCGCACATCTGTCCTACAACCGTCTTTCCAAATTTGAATTTATGCCCTCTCAGGCGATTATTCTGAGCTAGAGGAAGGTTCCAATCAGCATTGAGAAGGCTCAAACCATTCAAGGCTTTATACCTCAATCAGATCACCTCGCAAGTGCTTAGTCTCCAGACACTGTAATTTCCAAAACTTAAACCTTTCTTCGTAAGAGCAATCCTTTGTTCCATTCACTAATCTTGTTGCCCTTCTCTATACTGGTTCCAACAGCTCTATATAATTCTTAAAATGAGGCCTCCAGACACGTATACAGTACTGAAGGTGTGGTCTGACCATTGCCTTCTACAAGGGTATAATCAACTCCCTATCCCTGCTAGAAATATTCCTGTATATCATTGACAAGACACCATTAGCTACTCTTGCATAACGTCAGCACTACTCAGAAAACTTCATATCTGCCTGCACAATTACCACCAGGTCCTTTTCATTCTCTACCACTGTCAGTGTGGTACAACAGAGTTGATATGTTACTCTGGGATTACTGCTTCCAATGTTAAATTTAATTTGCCACCTCTCCGCCCATCTGCTCAACTTTCTAGATCCTGTTGCAGCAGTGTACTGTCATTAGTGTCCTTAGCAACCCTGCCAATCTTCGTATCGTCTGCAAACTTCGACATTAAGCCTGATATACCATCATTAATATCATTTATAAATACAGAAAATAACAATGGATCCAACTCTGAACCTGAGGAACTCCACTAATAACATTAGACCACGAAGAGCAGTGTCTATTGATTACCACTCTCTGTCTTCACCCACTCAACCATCCTTTTATCCATAGCAGTAATTTGCCTCCAATGCCACACTGCTCCAATTTGTGTAGCAGTCTTCCATGTGCAACAGTATCAAAAGCCTTTCTAAGATCCAAGTATATAATATCAAAGTTATTCCCTGCATCCAGTTCTTTTGTGGCTACATCATAGTATCCAATCAAATTAGTAAGACAAGAATTTCCCTTAACAAACCCATGCTGTGTCGGAGCTATAACTGAATTCTTGTCTAGATGATCCTGCAATGCTTCTTTAACCAGTACCTCCATTAATTTCCCAAGAACAGAAGTTAAACTAACAGGTCTGTAATTATCCGTGTCTCCCTTTGATCCTCCTTTGTGAATGGGGTCACATTTTCACATCTCCAGTCCATGGGTACCTTTCCTGAGTCCAGGGAAGCTCTCATAATTATGACTAAGGGTTTGCTTACTTCCTTTGCCGCCTCCTTTAATATAACTGGATAGGATCCATCCACCCCAGGTGCCTTTCTTGTGTTTATCTTCAACAATTTCTCCTCCACTTTACTCCCAGTTATTTCAAGATTCTGTAGCTTACTGCTAGCGTTGAATACACCTCTGGCATTCCCCTTACTGAATAACTCCTCATGTGTGAATGTCGATGGCAAAATATTCATTCAGTTTGTTAGCTACCTGAGCAGGATCATCAACAGTTGAACCATCGATATCAAGTGAACCAATCTGATGCAGCCCCTTCCTTCTAGAGTTTACATAAGTAAAGAACTCTTTGCTGTTTTTCTTTGCATCCTTTTCCAAAGATTTCTCGTAATCTGCTTTCGCCTGCCTAACCTGCTTTGTAACTTGGTTAGAGACCAGCTTATATCTGTCATAGGCTTCTGTGTCACATTTTGATTTATATGTATCCCGTGCATTTTCTTCTCTGTCACAGGTCTAATTAGTTAATCTGAGATTCATTTAGGCCTAAATATTGAACAATATTTCTTTTTTGGTATGGAAAGCCTAGTAGTTTCCAAGATTAATTCTTTGAATGCTTCCCATTTTGAATTTGCTGTTGGTAACATCATCGGTTGGTTCCACCGTATAGAATTTAAATACTGTGTCAGACCACCGTTTTCACCTTTACGAAATAAAAACCCCTTCTCTTTACTCTTGATGGTAGTTACCTCTTTGAGGAAATCCCACTTTAGCACACTGTGATCACTGCTACCTAGTGGTTCCTTTATCCGCAGATTCTTGATGCATGAAGAATCATTACTGATAATCAGATCAGGAGTATTAGTCCCTCTAGTTGCTTCCCGAACATGCTGCTGCTGTAGAAAACAACCATCCTATAAATCCACAAAAGCCTTGCTAGTGTGTGAGTGACCAACACACAAAAACCAGTCAATATCCGGGAAATTAAGACACTCTAATTTACTGGCCCACTATATTTCTCTGCACAATTGCTCATCATACTCATTAGATTCATTAGGCCTATAACACACACACGTACTCTCATTTTGTCTTTCCCAGTGCTTATGTCACACCAAACAAACTCAACATTGCATTGTTCACCAACATCAATTTGATGCACTTCCTTAGATTTTGTGTGTTTCTTAACTAACAGCATAATTCCTCCTCCCTTCCTGTCCATCCTTTCTGTACACATTATACTTCCTAAATTCCAGTTCCGCCCTGCTTATGTCTGTGTGACACCATGTCTCTGATATCCCAAGAATATCTGCCTTTGATGTCTTGACTAGCACTTCAAGCTCATCGAATTTATTAACTATACCCCTGGAATTGGTGTACGTGAGTAGATCCGGTTGGGGTTCTAACCGAGTACGGCTCTAAATTTTCGTGCGTGCTGCCGCCTCGGTCGTTTGTTTTGCCGTTTCGGTTTTGAGCGTGCTTCGGTGAGGCAAGCCGAGGTTTAGGTTTAGCTGTTGCGCCGAGGCTTAGTTGCCGATTCGGAGGAAAAATATATTTTAGTTCTTATTTCGCCCGCTAGATGGCGCCACTTATTTTCGACATTAAATTAAAATTATTTTTTTAATTTACCCAGGCTCGAACCCAAAGTCATTGCTATTGATGGTCCGGTGCTTATCCTCATGGCTACACTTTCAGTTGTAAGGATATGTGTAAATGTAGCTGTTATAGTTAAGAGTCGTGTGAGTGTGACGTAGGAAGTTGTATTTCGCCTTGTTCTGATTGGAGGGGGATACGAACCAATGTTCTGATTGGTCTGGGTGGTATAAAACGACTACGTCTGTGACTTTGCCTGTAATTTCTGGCCGGTTGATGCCGTAGAAGTCGTCTGTTTTTACCGCGTTGGTTTTCAAGCTACCGTGTTCGCAATGAATTGTGGGTTCGTGCACACACACACACACACACACACACACGCACGGAGATTGCCACGACATTGTAACTACCAGGAAACTGTGTCGCCATCTAGCGTGTGTCATTCTGAAAGCTAAAATTAATGATTTTATTTAAGATGTTTAAATAAATATATATTTTTTCCCCACATACTTGGGGACCACAACAGTTTGTGCACTGAGATTACCACGACAAAGTAAGACCTAGAAAACTGTGTCGCCATCTAGTGTGTCATTCTGAAAGCTGAAATTAATGATTTTTATTTAAGATGTTTAAATATATATTTTTTTTTCTCACATACTTCTTGAACGGAGATTGCCACGACATCGTAACTACCAAGAAACGGTGTCGCCATCTCTGGAAGCATTCTGAAAGCTGAAATTAAAGATTTTATTTAAGATGTTTAAATATATATATATTTTTTTCCCACATACTTGGGACCACAACAGTTTGTGCACGGAGATTGCCATGACAATGGAAGTCCTAGAAAACGGTGGCTCCATCTAGTGAATAATTCTGAAAGCTGAAAAATCTGAAATTAAGGAATTTATTTCATTTTATGTCCTTTTTATGGTTAAATTTATATGTATATATTTTTTTTTACCCATAACTATTTGTGATGGTTCCTCTGGAATTTGTATTCTACTGTTTACCATCTATGGGAAAAAAAACTTAAGTTGCTTTTGATATTTACCAAAAAAAAAAAAAAAAAAAGAAACTTTGGCTCCATCTAGTGAATAATTCTGAAAGCTGAAAAATCTGAAATTAAGGAATTTATTTCATTTTATCTCTGGAAGCATTCTGAAAGCTGAAATTCGGCTTTCAGAATGAACATCGGCATAAAAGTTAATGGACACTACATCAATAACTTAAGATATGCCGATGACACAGCACTAATAGCGGATTCAGAACAAGATTTACAGACCATCTTGAACGAAGTGGACATAGAAAGCCAAGCATGGGGGCTACGAATCAACAAAAAGAAAACAAAGGTGATGAAGGTCAGCAGGACTGCAAGCAAAATCACGATCAAACTAAACAACGAAAAATTAGAGCAAATACACCGCTTCAAGTATCTCGGAGTGCTCATTGATGACCAGCTGAACCATGAGGCCGAAATCAAAAGCGGAATTGAACAAGCCAGGCAGGCATTCACCAAATGGAGAACCCTCCTCACCGACAGAAGCTTGAACATCGTGCTCAAATTACGCACATTGAAATGCTACATCTGGCCAATACTGCTCTACGGTGTAGAAACCTGGACTCTAACATCAGCCACTACAAAAAAGCTCCAGGCCTTCGAAATGTGGCTCTACCGAAGAATGCTGAAAATTCCGTGGACAGCCAAGATAACCAACGCACAGGTCCTGCAGGACATGCACACGGAACGGGACCTGCTCAAAACCATCATCAGCAGGAAATGCAAATACCTAGGTCACATCGCTAGGAACCAACAAAAATATCACCTACTACCACTCATCCTGGAGGGAAAGATCGAAGGCAAGAAACGCCCAGGCAGACCGAAAATGGCATGGCTAGATAACATCAACACCTGGCTTCACATGACAACAGCACAAATTCTACACGTAGCGCTAGACAGAGAACAATATCAAAACGAAGTCGCAAACGCCATTCGGCAGCATTAAAGAAGAAGAAGAAGATTTCATTTTATATCCTTTTTATGGTTAAATTTATATGTATATATTTTTACCCATAATTATTTATGATGTTTCCATTTTTTCTCTGCAAGTTGAATTTGTATTCTGATGTGTAGTCTTTCTAAACAGGAAAAAAAAAAAAAACCTGAAAAGTAAAATGTGTTTATATTTATTTACCGTCTTCGTGAAGCACTGGCGCCATCTTCTGTTTCTGTCTGCAAGTTCGATTTTTTTTTTAATATATATATATATATATATTTGAAATCATTTTCTTTCCTAAAAAAGGTTATTGATTAATGGAAAATTAAAACTTATTTTTTTCTTTATTTTTTTTAATATATATTTGAAATCATTTTCTTTTCTAAAAGTAACTTTTCAATTTTAAAAAGGTTATTGATTAATGGAAACTTATTTTCTACTTTCTAAGAAAAAAGACAGAAAATATCTTTTTCAAATAGAGATACTTTTATTTGTAAGTTTTACAGATGTAGTTACTAATCACAAAATCAACACTTACATATATACATAATAAAAAATAAAAATTACAACTTAGTGGGGTTTACAACTTAGTGGGGTCATTAGCATCCAAAGCATCCATATAAGATGCCAAGAAACATGGGTCGCTCCATAAGTGTTCCTGGTTTTCGTAGAACTCCATCTGGAAAAAAAAAAAAAGAAATGTTAGAAGATTACAACGATCCGCGCGTCGTTGGGAGTTTTAGTGGTATTAATGCATTACAAAAGCATACAAAATTACCCCGGCGTATCGTGAAAGAGTATTTGTCATCTCAGCCTGCTTATGTCAGACACAAACCTCAAAGAGTTAATTTTCCTAGAAACCAAATAATAGTTCCTGGACTACACCATACGTTTCAGTGTGACTTAGCAGAGGTTTCCAATCTGTCTGATGCTAATGGCGGAGTGCGTTATTTACTCGTCTGTATAGACGCTTTTTCTAGATACGCCTGGGTGAGAACACTTAGAAATAAAACATCGAAGCAGATGGTAAAAGCATTCAAATCAATTTTCAAGCAAGAAACGCCATTCAGTCTTAACAGCGACAGAGGCAGAGAGTTTATCAACAAAGATGTGAGGGCCCTATTTAAATCTCTCAACATTAATTTTTATACTACTAGATCGGAGAAAAAGGCTGCAATCGCTGAACGTTTTATTCGAACTCTGAAAGAAAAAATATTTAAATGGATAACTTATTCTGAAAGTAAGAAATATGTGCATGTTCTTCCCGACATTGTAGCTACTTATAATGAACCCCACATCGAGCCATAGGAATGCCACCTGCCGATGTCACTTTGCATAATGAAGAAGACGTCTACAGGAAATTGTACTTGAAAAAAACCAAAGAACAGATTCCTAAATTTAAACTGGGGGATCGTGTCGTTCTAAGTACAGGTTCACATCTATTCCGCAAAGGATTCTGGGGCAATTGGACGCGTGAGATTTTTACTATATCTCAAGTATTGAAACGAAGAAAACCAGTTGTGTACAGAGTACAAGACAAAACAGGCGATACGATCGAAGGTACCTTTTACGAACAACAGCTTCAGCTTGTTAATATTCACGACTCGTTACCAATCGACGTGTATCTTATTGAAAAAGTACTTAAGGAGCGACGTGTGGAAGGAGAGCGTCAATTGCGTGTTAAGTGGTTAGGATATCCAGCTTCCTACAACAGTTGGGTTTCGGCTAAAGATGTTCTTCCTAACCCTACCTAGTAATGCCTGTATGGCTTTCCATCCCCAGAATACGCAATCTAATTTTACCATCGTCTTACCCGACACTATATCGCTGAAAGGCAAGTGGGAGGTAGCACTTGCCGAAATACACGTACCTAAGTCCTGGGACAATATTTCCGAAGGTTGGGCCGAGTTTGCAATTCTACAGAAAGAACCGACAATTAGGAACCCCGAGGTTTACATGTTGCACGACGAGTACGAAAATTCGACTAAATTGATTGAGCATATGTATGGTCTTAATGCCAATTTAGAGTTTAAAGTAGAAGAGACAGAATTCAAAGAGAGATTCACAATTCGTGGTAAAAATGGTTGTGAGTTGCGTATGCCTTTACGAACAGCTCGAATTCTAGGACTAGCCCACAAGGTAGCAGTGAGGGGTGTTATTGTTGACAAATATAGAAATTTCAAAGGAGAGCACATCGGAAAGTGGATAGCTAAAGGTAAAATAGTGATACCATCAATAAAAACTGACAGTGAGTCTGTTGACAGGAAGCTTGTGTTCGTACAACCACCGACTCGTGATGTTCGCGAGCATAAAATTCCTTATGGTCGTTACAATAGCATCTCCGAAATTCTAAAGGTTATGACTTTTATAGCCCCTGAAATTAAAGGTTCTGTTAATGCACATGGTTTTGTTTCTTTCGAAATAGAAAGCAGTGTGCGTCTTCGCTTCCCTGAGACTGGACTCGGCGATTTACTCGGTTTTGAACGTATGCCCAATGGTTTCGAAGGAACGGTGAGATCGAAATTTCCGGGTGATATAAATAGAGGGGTCGGGTCTTATTTCGTTTATAGTGCCTTGATTGAGGACCAGTTTGTAGGCGATACTAGAGCGCCTCTGTTGCGAGTAGTACCGTTCGGAAGCAGTGGTGAATTCTTACATTTGGATTATTACCCTGTGCTTCTCTCAAGCATTCAGTCCGTTTCTATTCAAATTCGCACAGACACCGGTCAGTTATTTCCATTCAGAGGTGGTAAAACTCTAATTAAGTTGCATTTTCGGCCCCAATGAACGCGTACGTCGAATACTACAAAGTGCAGGCGGGGGGAAATCCCTACTTTGCAGGAGCAGCGATCCAGAGGGGCCAGGGTTTAGGCAGTATATTCCGATCAGCATTTACATTTCTTTCTCCACTTTTGAAACCCGCTGCCAAGTTCATAGGTCACCAAGTGTTGTCGGCAGGTCGTAATATGATCGATGATGTCATTTCGGGGGCACCCGTGAAACGATCATTTATAAATCGAGCTTCTGAAGTAGGACAGGCCATTAAGCAAAAAGTCCGTAGTCAGAGTGGAGGCAAGCTTCGAAAAAAAAAAAAATATCAGGACATCTTTCAATGATGGGCGAGGTTATGATGTCAGAATTAGACCTGTTTGCACAGCCTGCTACGAATCTATGCATCGAACGATCTTCATACGTTACTTTCTTGCCTTTAGCATCCGTGGACACGCTGGGGCCAATAGAATTTTCCATACCCGGAACATCTGAAGAATATCTGGACCTGGGAAAAACTTATTTGCGACTCAAAGCACAGTTAACTCAAAGCGATGGAAAAGAACTAACATCGAGTGTCGGTGTTGTCAACTTTTTTCACTCCATGTTTAAACATGTGGATCTTTTCGTTCAAGACAAATTAATTAATCCAAGCAGTGACACATATCCGTATAGAGCTTATTTAGAAACGCTTTTGAATTTTGACAGAGGAGCAAAAAAATCCCAACTCACTACAGAGCTGTTCGTAAAAGACAATGTTTCCGATGTTTCACAAATGTTTTCTCAGGCCGACAGCGGTATGAATCAACGTATGAAGTTTTTTTCGAAAACCAAAACTGTGGAACTTTTGGGTCGTCTCAGACTAGATTTGTGCCATCAAGCCAAATATATTATTAACAGCGTATCGATCCGTCTTAGAATGGTTCGCAGTTCGCCCGAGTTCTGTCTGTTGTCTCTCGACAATACTGCTAAAATTCACGTACGCGAGGCGTGTCTTTTTGTGCGTAAAGTTAAACTTAACCCCAGCATACAGCTAGCCCACATGAGTGGTCTTGAAAAACATCCCCTTGTGTATCCCGTTAACAGAGTTGATGTAAGTTACTATTCAATTCCAAAAGGCATGTCAGACTGTACTAGAGATAATATATATCTAGGCCAGATCCCCGCTCGTTTAATAGTCGGTATTGTGTCCAGTGATAGTTTCAACGGCTCCCTCAAAACCAACCCATTCAATTTTGGTCACTACAACCTGTGTTATTTACTTCTGACTGCTGATGGTGTGCAGTACCCTTCCATTCCGCTAACACCCGATTATAAGAATGGACATTATACCCGGTCCTACCTATCGCTTTTTACATCGCTAAATAAATGGAATTCCGACTGCGGTAACGACATATCGCTCTTGGATTATACTGAAGGGAACGTGCTTTATGCTTTTGATCTAACTCCAGACAGCAATGCGGTGGGCGCACATATTAGTTCTTTACGACGAGGTGGAGTTCGGCTCGAACTGAAATTCGCAGAACCTCTACCCGAAAACGTTACAGTGATCTTGTATGCCGAATTCGAAAACATTCTTTCTGTGACTAAAGACCGTTCGATAATCGTAAATTATGAACACTAGAGATATATTAAAGGTTTTAGAAGCAGACAGTGAATCGAGAAAACATCTGATCGGTGTCTGTGCCAGGGACGAGTTACCGTCAAGAATACAGAGAAAACCAGCATTGTTAGTCATCAATACTGACTTTTCGTATATGCCAGGCACTCACTGGATTTGCATTTTCCTGGGAAAAAACAGCAGTCAATATTTCGACAGCTTTGCAAGACCGCCGACACAGGACATTGCAGAGTTCCTTAACCAAAACAGCAAGAAATGGACTTATAACAAAGTGGTGATTCAACATCCAGAATCTATAGCTTGTGGACTACACTGTATTTTTTTCCTAATACATAGGTGTAGAAATATTTCTGTCAAAGATTGTAAACAAATATTATTGTAAAGATTTGTGGGCAAATGATGTTTTAGCCACAATACATGTACTTCAACATTTACTTGCAAAATAAAATTTTATTTATTTTAAAAAGTGTCTGTTTTATTGAAAAAAAACTTACCACAACGATATCCAAGTGTGTTTTCTTCTCAAACGACGCGGTGATATCAGAGCAGTATATTGGCTTTTGACATGCTTACGGGATTTTTTTTTCACTCCGCCCTCGGGCTGTTGTTGCTGCGCTTCAGAATCGGGAATTCTGGGTAGTGAGACGGCGGCGGCGGCAGTGGCTGTTGATACGGTACCCTCGATGTCATTCGATGCCGTCGGAGACGGCTGTTTTGCGGCATTATTTTTCAGACCTAAATATGTTTGCAGTATCTGAAGGTACATTTTAACTTTTGACTCTGGCGGTAAATCCTGCCTTTTTAAGATTTCAGACATTAGCTCGTCTAAAGAGAGCATCTGTTTTTGTTCTGGCGGTGCAGCTACAAGCAAGAATTTGCGGAAAGACTCGTTCATCTTCGAATCAAGCTTGCAATTAGTGGGGCTACGATGCTGGCCAATAATGGGAACAGAGCACCTCCTTGTTGAATTATTAACTTCCGTCTGGTTTTAAATGCCACTTTTTTATCTGCTAGTGTTCTGAGCAGACGTTTTTTGCGCTGTAACTTGTTTTTCACTCTGTCAGGCAAAGGAATACAGCCTTTGATTATATTTTTGCAGATTTCACAGAGCGAATTTATTTGTGTGGGGTCTGAGCTTTTTAGCAGAGTGGATGCTTGTTTTGGTCGAGCTTCCGCCAGATACTTTATGAAATTAGCGTTGTTTTTTAGACGCTTAGCCATGAGGGCACATAGATTATAGTAGATCCTTCGCTTGGCAATATGTGTGAGCGCAGCCTTAGTATATCTGCAGTTTCCTGACGAAAATCAAACAGCAAATATGAATGCGGATCGCGTGTGGCATCTTTATATATGTCGACTAAAACTCGTGTCCTTCCGGGAAACACTTTGCTAGCTAGATGTGAGATTTGTCGCGAGTCGCGAGGGTTTTTAAAAACAATCAAGTAGTGTGAATTCAAGCTAATTGTACGGAACTGTGTACCTTGGGAGAACAAATTTTGCGTTAATAATATTACACTCAGATTTCTGTGATGCGATCCTTTAATAAATATCTCTGACACAACAATACTATCTTTTACTTGGCTGATGAGATCATCTAAAACAAGTAAATTGTTTACTTTTGGATCGAATTCGGGGATGTTTAAACCATCCACGAACTCGATTTGCGGGTAACACTGAAACTTATCTTGAAGTTCTGAATAGCAATAGACGATTCTTTGAGGTGGTGGCGAAATTAAATGTTCACTATTTTCTAATAGAGACAACACAAATGTTGTCTTGCCGCTCTGTGTCGCTCCCGAGACTATCGCTGTGAAGGGATGATGAAACATTATGTAAATGATCGCGCGCGAGTCTGGACCATGTATTTATGTGTGTTCGCGCGCCGATGCGAGAAGCAGGACTAGTAACGGTAAAAGACAGAAGGTGACGTCTCCAGAAAACCGAAACATTGGCCCCTTTTTTTTTTAAAAAAAAAAAAAAAAAAAAACTGTGAGTTATGAAAAAAGGTGTTCCCCTTCATCTAAGCGTGCCCGTCACTTCGTGACGGGTGGGAGGGGTGCCGCGATCCCCCCGTGCGCGCGCCCATCACAACGTGATGGGTGGGAGGGGTGCCGCGATCCCCCCACGCTCCGGCGCCCTGCGATTCCCATCCGAGTGCCGTCACGAATGTGACGTCGGTGGGAATAGGATGGGGAAGACGTGCCCGATCGACTTCGCCGACATCCTGAAAAAAAAAGGAGACTCACCAGAGGTAGCCATTGAAAAACTGCTTAGTGTCAAAAACATGGGGATTTCACTGGGTTTTTTTTCTAATGTTGAAAGTATGATGATTAGGTGGTTAGCTTTCGCTATGTGTCTTGGAAATATCCATAAGGGTAAGTGCGTGTGTCGTCTCCTACCACACGTTTAGCGAAAGTAAATCCGAACCTTTTTGTTACTGAGGACTCAAGGAGACGAGAAGTACGTTTGTCTCTCCGGACAGAAAACGGCACCTCGACAGAAACGTCAACATGTTGGCCTTTTGCAGCAGCAGTCATAACGTCCATGTTGATCAGCTTCGCGTTTTTGGCATTAAGAGTCACACCCTTGCATTTGGTCACTGTTTTACCCCCTTGGGTGCGGAAGGAGTAAGATTTGGGACCGGTCGAGGCAAACTCAACAATGTGGTCCCCAGACAATTCGTCTGTGAGCTGACCCAGCGAGTGACCTATGGGTGGACGTTCGTCGCCCGGTTTTTGGATGAACACCATCGAGTCGGTATCGTAATATAAAAGAGATTGGCGTAGGGGGGCCATAGCTTTGTAGAGCTTTATTCGGCCATAGG
Source organism: Mastigoproctus giganteus (assembly GCF_048544385.1). Classification (NCBI taxonomy): domain Eukaryota; kingdom Metazoa; phylum Arthropoda; class Arachnida; order Uropygi; family Thelyphonidae; genus Mastigoproctus; species Mastigoproctus giganteus. The sequence goes on from NC_143580.1 coordinate 21,997,181, forward strand.
AAGCGACGAAAGAGCCAATGACTGCATTGCCCCAACGGTGTGGTTCTTCCGTTCCGTCAATCGGGGCAAATGCAACTTGCATTATTTCTTCCGACACTAAATGGCGTCGTGGATGATTTTTGTGTCATCCATGAAAAGCTTTACAACGCTTTCGTAAGTGTTACATACTGCAGTGCTCACCCTATTAGTTCTCATTGTGAGCCGTCCCCAGAGACTATTGAGACATAATTTTGCAAGTGCGCGCTTAGCGGGGTTCGCCTTTATTTCGTGCCTGTCCATAGAAATACCTTCCCTACTTTTAAAATCGGAAATGTATGCATCGGGTTCAACCCCTTCGGGCCAGCCCGACGCCTCCTGTTTGATTTTCAAGAAGGTGTCTATGTAGCCACCAAATAACGACTTATGGCTCTCTTTGAAATGCCAAACTTCGTAGATGTTATCAATTTTATAACCGCTCTCAACAGCCAGGTAAAACTCAGGCGTGCACCAGATTCCCGAAAAGCTCCGATCCTCGTGATTACAAGTGGGCGACATCTGCTCGGCACAAGCACCACATAGTGGGAACACTAGCTTGCCATTGGAGCTTATTGGGAGGACGGGTAAGAACTCCTTTTCGGGCGCTGTCACCCTAGCATGGATTATACCAAAGTATGCATTGTGACTATAGTCAAAGTCGCTAAGAATGACTTCAGGGTGACCGCGAGGAAATACGCCGTATTTGCAAACCCACGGATACAACGAACAGAAATCCACATAGTGAATCTCCTCGTTATCCGCCACCTTGTGGTAAAGTTTAAAACAGTCAACTCTACCACCTCTGAGAGCGCTACGAGGGGTAATCGATTCGTGCGTTATGAATGCTGCAACAAATTCTTTCATGGCAGGGTCGTTTTTCTGTTGGTTGTCAAACTGGCATTCCCATAGGGAAACCACATCATATCCCTGAGCCCTAATGAAGGCCTCACGGTCCATGGTTTCAGCGTATAGGGCGCCCATAGGTTTGTATCTCTGTGTCTGTATAGTGCTAGACCGAAAACACTTCTTGCACCCGTGATAGTAACAACCATAGAATTCGTAAGCGGTTCTATCACATACCCCATCTAAAAAAAAAGGACCTACTCTAACTTCCCCCCCTGCGACCGAGCGTGTTGAATTTTAATGTTGTTCTGTTGTTCCAGCCACGAAAGCCAAGCCAACGCCTTCCTACTCTGTGTGTTACTCCCTATGTAGCCGCCAGGTGGCAGGATAGCCATTGTGTTTGGTTCTAAATAGTTTCTGGCAAAGATCCTGCTACAAGCACCGGCTATAGTAACATCCTGACAGAAAGGATCAACTTGCGAGACTGCTATGAAGAGAGAACGGAACTTATTGCAGGAATCTCGCAATACCCTCACGTCGTCTAAGGCATAGGCCAAAAGTTCACATTTCAGGTTGTAGGTATCTCGTGACTTCTCTTGGTACCATAACACGAATTCCGTACGGGTTTCTTCGCTCATGAATTCCGGTTTAAAATATTTTTGGTCGGGCAAAGCTCCCACATAATCTAATGTATCTATCTTGTGGAATTCATGAGGGAAGAAGCCCTTACGCACCTCTGGCAGCTCGAACATAGCTGGCAGTTTTCGGAGTGGAACTGCTAGATAGGAATAAGAGTCCAAGAAGACTATGTTTAGCGATGACAGAAAGATGCCCAAAATCTTTGACCCATCATAGATAGTGCAAGGAACTATGTGTTTCGCAAAAATATAAGAAAGCACAAAGTAGCCGTCAAAACCGCGAAGGTTGTGGGCGATTACTCGCACATTCCTATATTTTGGCTCTGTGTGTCGAAGTTTTCGGCCATCACTACCTCGTTTCAAGGTCTCTCGGACTCCTAACAATTCATCCAAAAACTCAGCCATGCAATTTAGGCCCCAGTAAACGCGTTCTTGGTTGCCAAAAGAAGCAACGCAGAGCACAGCCACATGTTCACCATCCAGCAAGACTGTTTCTGTGTCAAAGTAGACAACAGAAACATCGTTCTTCGGGTCCTCAGGTTTTTTAACAAAACAATGTTGTGTTTTGTGCACAGTTTTACAATGGCTGCAAAAGTCGGGTTGGATGCATTTGTGTGCTGTATTGGTAAGAAAAGTGCACATACAAATGCTACAGCGATGCACTTCAGAGCAGGTTTTGTTTGCCCTGTGAGCATTAATGCATGCTTCGCCTTGGAAAAATCGATTACACAAATTACACAGGAGAAGGTTGTCTTCATTATGAACGGCGACAGCTCTGCATCTATTGCACTTGAAAGAGCAATTGTGTGTGTTTAGTCTCTCGCGAGTAGGTAAGACTTTAAGGCAGAGGGGACAATAATAATCACTGCCAAACAGAGCTTTCAAAAATCGCACAAGATCATAATGTCTGTCGTGACTGAGTAGAAATATCTGTTTATCAGCAGCGGGGCCCCGATACGCAACTTCAAAACCGCACTCAGCGGAAATTACAACAAGTTGGTAATCGGGAATAGCACGCTGAAACAGTTCAACTTCATTCAAGCCACAACTTTCTAAATCAACCCCTGCAATTCCGTGTAAATTTGTAGCCCTGATAGTTTGGATGCTACATTTATCCTCTCGCACCTGTCTGTATGTTTTAGCATCGTCCTGATGGGCAGAAATACCGACTGCAATAGCTCGGGCGAGGCATAAACTATCGGTATTGTTGATTTGAATGACAGCTTTTTTTTTTTTTTAACTACAAAGCTTCAACTACAAAGAAGGTACGCATGTCATCATATTTATACAAATATTGCTTGCACATGCTGCGATTCGTCTTTCTTTTGACTAGTGTAGGTCCCATTCGTTTTCTATGGTTCCTCTTCTTCCTCCTCTTGTTTAGGAAATAAAAGAGATGTCTATATACCTTTCATATCCTATTTTTTGGCTTACCTTAACCTGTGAGATGGAATGGTAGTAGTAGTAGTAGTGGCATGTGATGCAAGAAAGCAAGCGTATGAGCTTATGCAGCATCAGCCAAAAAAAAAAAAAAAAAAAACAATCCCTTCTAAATATATGTCTAGTTCCCACTTAAATTTATTTAACCTATCAACTTCCACAACGATAGGTGGAAGTTTGTCCCACCAATTAACCACCCGCTGGCTAAAGGCAAATTTCTGCACATCTATTCGGCATCTGTCCTTCCTCAATTTCAATTTATGCTCCCTTAGGTTCGTAATCTGAACAACTGGAAGAATCCTATTAGAATTCAGCGTGCTCAACCCATTCAAGGCCTTATACACCTCAAGCAGATCAACTCGCAGGTGCATAGTCTCCAGCTGCTGCAATTTGCAGAACTTAAGCCACTCCTGGTATCCCTTCATTCTCCTCACCAATCTTGTTGCCCTTCTCTGTACACGTTCAAGCAAATCTACATCTTTCCTAAAATGAGGCCTCCAGACCTGCACGCAGTACTGAACTCGTGGGCTAACCATTGCCTTACACAGAAGGATAATCACCTCCTTTTCCCAGCTAACAAAATTCCTGTATATCATTGACAATACCCCATGACCTGCCCTGGCAGCCTGTCTGCATTGCTCAGAAAACTTCATATCTGACTGAACAATTACTTCCAAGTCTTTTTCATTATCTACCTCCTTATATGTAGTTCCACACAGTTGTACATTTCTATGGGGTTACTTCTACCCATATGCAGTACTTTGCACTTTCAATGTTAAACTTCAGTTGCCACTTCTCAGCCCATTTGCCCAATTTTCTAGATCCAGTTGAAGTAACAAACTGCCATTACTGTCATTAAGAACCCTGCCAACCTTTATATCTTCTGCAAACTTCGATACCAAGCCTGATATACCTTCATCAATATCATTGATAAATATACAAAACAACAGAGGACCCAACATCGAACCCTGTGGGACTCCACTAATAACATTAGTCCACGGAGAGCACCACCCATTAATTACCACCCTCTGTCTTCTCCCAATCAATCATCCTTTTATCCATTGTAGCAACTTACCCTTAATACCATTCTGCTTCAATTTGTACAGTAGTCTTCCATGCGCAAGTGTCAAAAGCTTTCCTGAAATTCAAGTATATGATATCAAAATTATTTTTTGCATCCAGTTCCTTTATAACCACATCATACTAACCAATCAAATTTGTTAGACAAGACTTTCCCTTAGCAAACCCATGCTGTGTCTGAATTATTGCTGCAGTCTTGTCTAGATGATCCTGCAATGCATCTTTAACCAGTGACTCCATTATTTTACCCGGAACAGAAGTTAAACTAACTGGTCTGTAATTACTCGTGTCACCCTTCGATCGTCCTTTGAGAATTTGGGACACATTTGCACATCTCTAGTCCGTGGGGACCTCTCCTTAGTCCAAGGACGCTCTCATAATTATGGCTAAGGGTTTGCTTACCCCCGTGCTACTTCCTTTAATATAACTGGATATATTCCATCCACCCCAGGTGCCGTTCTTATGTTTATCTTCAACAATTTCTCCTCCACTTTGTTCTCAGTTATTACAAAATCATTAAGCACCCTGTTACAATTTGATAACCTTCTGGCATTTTCAAACCTTAATAACTTAAATTAAGCTACGCTATTATATTGTGTCAGTTATAAATGGTACTGTAAGAGATCTACAATTTTCGAATTGTATCTCCTCATGTGTGAATGTAGATGCAAAATACTCATTCAGTTTGTTTGCTGTCTGAGCAGGATCATCAACATCGATATCAAGTAGACCAATCAGCTTCATCTCCTTCCTTTTAGAGTTTATATAAGTAAAGAAATCTTTGCTGTTTTTCTTAGCATCCTTTGCCAAAGATTTCTCACAATCTGCCTTCGCCTGTCTAACCTCCTTTTTGACATGGTTACAGACTAGCTTATATATATCATAGGCTTCTGTGTCGCGTGATAAGTTATGTGAATGCCATGCATTTTTCTTCTCTGCCACGAGTCTCATTAGTTCAGTTGACAACTGTGTGGTACTACACTTAAAGTGGTATAAAATGAAAAAGACCTGGGAGTAATTGTGCAGTTAGATTTGAAGTTTTCTCAGCGGACAGGCTGCCAGGGCAGGTCATGGGGTTTTGTCAATGATATATAGGAATTTTGCTAGCAGGGAGAAGGAAGTGGTTGTCCCTCTGTTAAGGGAGAAGGGAGAAGGAAGTGGTTGTCCCTCTGTTAAGGGAGAACGGAGAAGGAAGTGGTTGTCCCTCTGTATAAGGCATTGGTCAGGCCACGCCTTGAGTACTGCGTGCAGGTCTGGAGGCCTCATTTTAAGAAGGATGTAGATTTGCTTGAGCGTGTACAGAGAAGGGCAACGAGATTGGTGAGGGGAAATGAAGGGATTCTCTTACCAAGAGATTCTTAAATTCTGCAAATTGCAGTGGCTGGAGACTAGGCACCTGTGCGGTGATCTGATTGAGGTGTATAAGGCCTTGAATGGGTTGAGCACGCTGAATTCTGATGTGATCCTTCTGATGGGATCTTCCACTTGTTCAGATTACGAACCTAAGGGGGCATAAATTCAAATTAAGTAAAGTCAGATGTAGAATAGATGTGGGGAAAAATGCCTTTAGCCAGCGTGTGGTTAATAGCTGGAACAATCTTCCATCTGTCGTTGTGGAAGTTGATAGGTTAAATAAATTTTAGGAGGAACTGGACAGGCACTTGGAAGGAATGGTGTGATATATATATATATTTTTTTTTACTGATGCTGCTTAAGCTCATACACTTGCTTTCTTGCATCACATGGCAATACTACTGCTACTGCTACAACCATTAAGCCTAAATCTAGGACAATATTTCTTAATAGGTATGAAACTTTTAGTAGCGTCCACTATTAATTCCTTCAATGCTTCCCACTTAGACTTTGCTTTTGGTAACATCATCAGTTGGTCCCACCCTACAGAATTTAAAAACTGTCTGAGACCACTATAGTCACCTTTACGGAAGCAAAGATCCCTTCCTTTACCCCTGATGGTAATTATATCTTTAAGTAAATCCCACATCAGTACACTGTGATCACTGCCACCTTATGGTTCCTTTATCTGCAAATTCTTAAAATACGAATGATCACTGCTGATAAACGGATCAAGAGTATTACCCTCTCTGGTTGCCTCTCGAACATGCTGCTGCAGAAAACAATCATCCAATAAATCCACAGAAGTCTGACTATTGTGTGAGTGACCAACTCACAAGTTCCAGTCAATATCTGGAAACTTAAAATCCCCCATTATAAGACATTTCGATTTACTAGCCCACTCTATTTCTCTGTATAATTGTTCAATGTACTCATTCGAGTCAGTAGGCCTATAACACACTCCTACTGTTATTTTTGCTTTCACAGTGCTTATGTCACACCAAACTGACTCAGCAGTGCACTGTTCATCTATATCAACTGTATGCACTTCTTTTGATTTTGTGTTTTTCTTAATTAACAGGATAACACCTCCTCCCTTCCTGTCCTGTCTATTCTTTCTGTACACATTGTACTCCCCAAATTTCAGTTCTGCATTCCTTATATCTGTGTAGCACCTCGTCTCTGCTGTCCCAACCATATGTCTTTGATATCTTGACCAACACTTCAAATTCATAAAATTTATTTACTATACTTCTAGCATTGGTATTCATGCAAGTATACATGTACCTATTCTTATTATTAGGTAGCCTAACACATCCCATATACCCACCTGTTTGACGATGACTGTCATCCCTGAAAACCCAACACGCCTTGCTCCAGGCCTCTGCTTATTCTAATAGAAGTAGTGCAAGAATCACCTTCACCTCTGCCTGCAGGTTATTCTGCATTCGCAGATTAACCTTTTATTCTGCGAATCTCCCCCTCCCCAAGCTAGCAGTTTTCCGACCCACCTAACACTGTCTCGATAGCATCAGCAAATATTCTTGCACCCTTTCTATTTAAGTGTATCCCATCCCTGTAGAAGCAGTCTCTCCTGTTAACAAGCACAAACCAGACTGAAAAAAAATTTACCCCTTAAGCCTTGCACATTTCCTCCAGGATCGAATTGATTGACAGGGCTCTCATCATGTACTCCCTCCTATCTTGTCTGGGCAGAATTGCAGATACTTTCAAATTTAACCCTAATTCACGACTTTTTTTTTTTTGCAAATTGACCTGTACTTCTTCAGTATATCTTCAGATCTCCTACTTTTAATGTCCTTAGTGCCAACGTGTACAACAATATCACCCTTTGTGCCCTTAAAAGATGATATATGCTTTACAAAGTCATCAACGTTTGCTCCTGGCAGACATACCCTGGTCCTATTCCATCTATCCTTTTCGCACAATATATTCCCCGTCTCCCTGACAATAGAGTCACCGACGAAAACTAATTCCTGTGGAACAAGCGCATTCTGCCTTGGAGGTTGCCGCTGTGTTGCCTGATGCCCAGGAGTGTGCTATGGCATTGATTTGGGCAGCTGAGAGCTTGATGGGCCCCTCATATTAATTTCTTCGAGGACATCTACCCTACACTTCAAGCTCTCATAGACGCCCATCAGAACGCTTAGCAGAGCCTAATTTCTAGACACTCTCTGCACCTGGCACACACGAAGACATCCTGATTGGCTAGATCATGTTTCGTTCCAGAGAGTTCGGCAAACATTTCACAAGTTGCACATTTGTTTAGGCTGTGATGCATTGGAGAATCGCCCGTCCTCAGTTCTTCCCCGAGTCACAGCACTCCTGCCACTTTGGTACATAAATAAAGCTTCCATCTATTATATAGGTGTAAGTAAATAAAACTTACATATAGTCCTGAAAAGACACTTCTATCCAATGTTGAAACTTCTCTTCAGAACTAGATGAAAGACTTATTTATGTAGATATAAAAAGATAGACTCAACACTTAGTTCCATCAATTCACACCAGCTCTGAACGTAATGGAACTGGTAGTGCCCCATCTTTTTTTTTTTTTTTTTTTTTTTTGCCCTCTATTTCTAGTCCTTGATTCACTATGCTAATTGGATGGCAGAGTGCCTGTAATCCCTTTAGTAATTCGTGAGGAAATGATTTCTGTGCTTCAGATTAACCCTTTATTTGCACTGACCAGTGCCCATTTGTTTTTGATCGGATGGCGGTGCTGTCGAAACAATTGTCAGGGATCTGATGCCTCGTTTTAAATAAATAGAAAAATACTTCCCTTTTGGAAGTTCTATTTATTCGAAGACAGAGAAAGAAATAAAAGCACGTGGAATGGTCTTTTTTTTTTTTTTTTTTTTTTTATTTCAAACAGGTTGGTCGGTGCCTTCTATCAACGAGCTACAATTTCATTTATGTTTTATAGAGGGCAGTGAAGTCAATATTTATTTCGCCGCGTGTGAATTTGATAAGATTGAGACTTCTGGGTTATGTGGTGCAAGGGTTTTTGTAAACGTTGTATTAGCTTGTCGATATATACTATTATGAAAGTTAATCTTGCCTAAAGTTAATAGTTATAAAATATATTAAAAAAAAAAAAAAAACGAAAATGGCTCCTGTGGTATCACCGACATGTTATGAATTTTGGAAAACTAAACTGAATGGTGCACGCTTTGTCGTGGCGCCAATGGTTGACCAAAGTGAATTGGCTTGGAGACTTCTCAGTCGGCGGTATGGAGCCCATTTGTGTTATACTCCGATGCTACATGCATCCGTATTTGTTAAAGATGCTCGATACAGAAGGGAAAATCTAATGTCCTGTGAAGAGGATCATCCTCTAATTGTTCAGGTAAAAAAAAGTACTATCATCAGTATTGTACATAATCAAACAGCTGCGTCGCCATGAATTTAAAAGTAAGAGGGATATGTAAGGGGTGTCCATAAAGTTGATATAAGAAAATTAGTAATTACTGACATATATAGAGCATTGTTCAAGGTATTTGAACACTGAGATGCAAACAAAATGTCGCTTCTTCCCACTACCAGAAAAAGGTTGCGCAGTAATAGTATTTGTTTCCCAGTCGCGGCTGATCACAGCTGCAACTATTGCCCGAATACGGTCGTCCGCTCGTTTCATGTTGTTATCATCACTAGCCATATGGTGCAAGGAAGCCTGAGGCTTTTGTTGCACCAACCAAAAAGAAATTTTTGAGTTTAAGGGGGCATAAATTCAAATTGAGGAAAGACATAGAATAGATGTGCGGAAATTTGCCTTTGGCCAGCGGGTGGAACAAATTGCTGGAACAAACTTCCAGCAATTTTGTTCCAAACTTAATTGCTGGAACAAACTTCCATCTGTCGTTGTGGAAGTTGATAGGTTAAATAAATTTAAGGAGGAACTGGACAGACATTTAGAGGGAATTGTTCTGTAAATTTTTTTTTTTTTTGGCTGATGCTGCATAAGCTCATACACTTGCTTTCTTGCATCACATGCCACTACTACTACCACCCTGAGAGAGAGAACAAGAGTCAGAAGTAGAAGGGAATTACCAAGGAAGAGAAGAATGAAGAATGAATGAAAATTTCATCTAAATCTCATATCTGAGATTTAGATGAAATTTTGCAGAACAACGATGTGAAGTTTGATCCACATGTGACATCCATGGTCAAATGGGATATAATACAGTAACTTTTATTTTTTATCAGGCTAAGATAGAACATTTATTAACTTTTATTAACTTTATTTTTAACTTTATTATTTTATTAAGATAGAACATTTATTACAAGTGTGTTAGTTCATCAGAATAATAATCAAAATAAAAAAGTTAGCAGCAAACTATGAAGTCACTATTGTTTTTTTTTTTTTTTTTTTTTTCTTTTTAGTAAAATTTAGAATAGGGTAACCCTCGGTGTCATCAAGCCTGTCACGTGACAGACCTGAACTGAGAAAAATGGTTGCAATTAGAAACAAAGGAGCAATATAAAAGGTAAAACTCCAGTTTATGGTAGCCTTACAAAATGGCGGCAAGGGGAAGAGGAGTGAAAGCAGTGATTGATGAGTTGACTCTGCCCACACTGCATTCCCCTTCTCCTCTCCGACTGTGCGTGACAGGTGTCACGTGACATAACAATATGTCGGAGCTGAAAATGAAGAAAAACTAATGGCAAAACAACAATTTTTTTTAAAAATCAAGTAACCAAAATTCACGTTATTCGGGGAACACAATATGTCAGAGCTGAAATGAAAAAGAAACAGCAAAATGGCAATTTTTTTAAAAACAAGTAACAAAAATTCACACCATGTGCAACTAGTGATTCTTCTCACCTGCACATTACTAGATGATTTCATAAGCATTAACAGTGAGAATTGGTGATGCACATCAAAAGAAAGCTTTTTTTTTTTTTTTGGTGGGCTGCCATTCCCCCAACCCCCACTTTTGTGATCATACATCACTGGACAATTCCACGTGCATTAACAATGAAATTGCTCTTTGTTAATGCACAAAATGTCTACAAAAATATCTATTTTTAAAAAGTTTTTGATGGAGCTGCCACCCCCTAACCCCCACTTTTGTGACCGAACATTACTAGACGATTCCACCTCTCATCATTCCTGGCATGCCTCATACGTGGTAGATGGCTTTCATCAACCGGTGAAATACCACCACTTTGCTTATTGGAGGCTTGAAGTGGTGAAACCCATGTTTAGTCTCTAGAGCAAAGTTTCCGGCATTCCCCTTCCCCCATACTTCTCCTTCAACCTAACCCAAGCACGGTACTAAGTACTATAGGTTCTAATACCTCTCGTGTTTGGGGTTCACATAAAAAAAAAAAAAAAAAAATACACCATTTAATCACAGCCTTAGCATTAGTTAGTAGAGGCATATGATGCAAGAAAGCAAGCTTATGCAGTATCAGCCAAAAAAAAAAAAAAAAAACACTCCCATTTCACCCCTCCATTCGTTCCAAATAAATTTAAGTCCAAATAAACAAATAAATTTAAAGCCTAAATAAATTTAAGTAAATAAACTTCCTAAATAAACTTCCACAACAAAGGATGGAAGTCTGTTCCACCAGCCTTACATCTCTCCCTTTCCAAACCAAACAGCATTTTTGCAGTCACTTTCTCCATTGGGATTGAACAAGGAATAAAACAAAAAAAAATGTGATGGTAACACACGGCAGCAGCAAAACAAAAAAGATACCAGCATAATGCAGCATGATAACCAAACACGAGCACACAACAACAATGAAACTAAAATTAGAATAATCGCCTGAGAGGGCATAAATTCAAATTGAGGAAAGACGGTTGTAAGATAAGATAGATGTGCGGAAGTTTGCCTTTAGCCAGTGGGTGGTTGATTGGTGGAACAAACTTCCATCTGTCGTAGTTGATAGCTTAAATAGATTCAAGGCAGAACTTGACAAACATTTGGAGCAAGTGGATGGGTGAAATAAAAGGGTTTTTTTTTTTTTTGGCTGATGCTATATAAGCTTGCTTTCTTGCATCATGTGCCTTTGCTAATGCTAAATGATAATTTCACAGTTGCCGCTACAATGACGTGGTGTCACATGACATCTGCCTGT